>NW_022476038.1:158578-246999 GCF_009193645.1 Aspergillus pseudonomiae | reverse complement strand
TTTTTTTTTTTTTTTTTTGGGAGGTTGGGTGTCAAGCATGATATTGATGGTACTATAATAAATCGAAGTTATGGATATATATTCATATTGAGGGACGGAGACGAATATATCTACTTCTTAAATAAGAAGTACTAGTGGTACACCCTACTCCAACAATATACACATTGAATAACTTCTGACGCGATTTCGCTACATGGTAACAAAGCATACGAGAATTGTACGAATATCTGGAAATGCAAACTATGATTGACTAATGATACTCTGTACTGGTGTATCACCGTGAGGCCGATTTAGGCGGGCGCGTGAATGGCAGAATGTAAATATAACACACCTTAGTCAGCAGAGCACGTAGAAAGGCAACAGGCAATGGCAGGCAATGTCTCAATATTTAATATATTGTTGATATATTTTTAATTTATAAAGACCATGACCTTGATAGGCCTCCATAATTCGATCAATTCTAGAATCCCAATAAGTGACGTCATACAGGAAGACACGGAAGACTCCGAGCCTCCGACTATAAAAAAACCAAAAAAAAAAAAAAAAGAACTGACCGAATCCCATGGCCAAGAAGCCGAGACTTGCAGCGGTGGGGGACCCAGAGGGCTTGTTCTCCGCCCGAAACGTTGCGAATGCAAGTCTATGTCTACTCCAAAACACCTCCTCCATTTTCGACAACTTTTACGAGGAAAGATTATGGTGCTGGCCAGCGCCAGCCAAAATTTGATCATATTTTACTTAGGAAATTTAGGATGATCGGTCGGTTCTGTCAGAGGTTCAGAACTTCAGACTGGGTTTGTTTGAAGCGAAAGTCTGTCAACCGCGTGCCGATGGAGACGTTTCTAATTTTGAGCACTTGAACTTGACCCGCCCGAGGCTCTTGATCATCGATCAGACTTCTTTACAGAGCATTCTGTAGACATCTACCCGAACCTTTGCAGATCAGGGATTACTGTACCAGTGATTGCCAGCGTCCGATACGAGACGACGCGATCCTCAACCTCTCTTGCGGCCACATCTCATCCACGATGGTACACCAGATGTACCTGTCCTGACCCGCATCTCTGAGGGTTACGTCAGATGCAGAGTTTGCAAGACATGAATCGTAATGTTTCAATATCATAGGTTGGGTGTCAGCCGCCACCCAGGTACTGTGTACATATCACGCATGGGAAGTGGGGAGTGCAAGGACTCGGATCCACACCGAGCCGTTGCTTGTTTCAGAGAGCACCATTCGGAGCAACCCAAGGAACAAAATGCAGAAAATTTCTTTTTGCTCGTCTCACTGTGGTTTGATACAAATGTCTGGATAAGGCAGAGCGTCGGACCAACTGGAAAGGATGACATTGGTTCATCCAAGAGAATGTCCAGTCCCCACCTGCATCGCCATCACAAATCTTCGCAGCACCGTGCATCAATTCCAGGGTTCTTTCGATCTTTAGAGTGGTCGTGTTTCGGGTCTCAAGCCTAGGGCCACTCCAGATAAGGTATCATATCGCCCAATCATGTCATGTCGTTTCTTAATATAGGCTGGTCCCGCTATCGATCGGCACCATGTTCGAGTATGGCCATCCTCACACACTATCGGGCTCCGCTGGCGCTACCTCAACATTTTTTTTATTCTCTTTATTAGAAAATCTGAAGCAAACAGACTCCATCGGGCGCACTACGCATCTCGCCTCTTCCGGACCCTATGGACTGGGGACTGAGGTGGATGGCAAACCGTCAAAGTTGCCGCAGCTTCTTCGTGCTGGTGCGGCGTCACGCCATATGAAAGACTACCCCAATCATGAAAAGTCCGCGCCCCAGCGATAATCAACGAACTGGTGGCTTGGACTGCAGCTTCGACCAGACTACAATAATAGCATAGCGGTGATTCAGCCGTGGGTTTTTAGGGCAGAAACCATACTGGGATAGGAAACATGTGGTATCAAGTGAGAAAAGTCGGTACCCCACCACGGGTGAAAGGTAGATAATGGATGGTTCCATGTCATCTATTAGCAGGCGAGGAGTGGGTCTATAGTAGAAGTCGTAATGGCCATGGTAGAAGTCCATGGCCCATTTTTATCCCCAGCCTTCCTGGCCTGATAGTTTCAAGCCTTCTTTACGAAAGCTTTTGCAGCTGCTTTTTCGAGTCGACAGGTCGCTCGTTCCTTCGTTTTGCTTTCCCTTGTTTTTAACCACTCCCAGGGCATGTAGGATTATTCCGTTTGCAATTATCGAGAGCTTGAGTCGCGCAGTTGTCGGTAGCAGGCCACTGCCGGGATGTTCCTCACGGTGATGCAGCGCTCAGCGATTATTATCCTATCGCTGCTGAGCACTACAGCCTTAAGCTGGCCTTACACCGAGTCGCTCGTTGACTATAACTTGAATGAAAACAAAACCGCGGAAGCGCCCATCGACTATTGGGGAGAATGGCCGGATCATGAATATCACCCGTCGCCCGATAACTGGCGCTTCCCTATCTATACAATCTTTTTGGACCGCATCGCTAATGGTGACCCGAAGAATGATGACATTAATGGCACTGCCTTTGAGCATGTGGTGGGCTCGAACCAAATGCGCCATGGAGGCGACCTGGTTGGTTTAATTGATACGCTAGATTATATAAGGGGCATGGGTTTCAAGGTGTGTTGAACCTATTGTGATTCGATCTTGGTGTCTTAATGCTTACCATAATAGGGTATTTACTTCGCTGGAACGTACTTGATGAATCTTCCCTGGGCCTACGATGGCTACTCCCCGGTTGACACCACTTTGCTCGACATGCACCATGGCACACTCGAGGATTGGAGACGGACCATCACCGAGATCCACAAACGTGATATGTATGTGATCATGGATAATACACTGGCAACGTAAGTATATGTCCCAGATGCCTCGGATCAATAGGCATTGACAGGAATATGCAGAATGAGCAACCTGATTGGTTTCAAAGGACATCTCAACGATTCAGCCGATTTTCAATCACATGAGTATGAAGTCCAATGGATCTCAGATAGACAGTACGCCGATTTCAAATTCAGTAATGAGTACAATGAAACCTGCAACTTCCCGAAGTTCTGGAATGAGACTGGCTATCCATTGACATCAGGTGGTGTCGAGGAGCTGAAAGGGTGTTACAACAGCGATTTCGATCAATTTGGAGAACTGGAAGCGTTCGGTAACTTTCCTGACTGGAAACGCCAACTTACCAAGTTCGCCTCGGTGCAAGATCGTCTGCGTGAATGGCACAAGCCTATCCGTGATGTCATCACCAAGCATTCCTGTATTCAGATTGCTAGTCTAGATATCGATGGCTTTCGTTTCGATAAAGCTGTCCAGACAACCCTCGAGCCCCTAAGTGAAATAACCGCAGTCTACCGTGAATGTGCAAAGAAATACGGCAAGCATAATTTTTTCCTTCCTGGCGAGATCACTTCAGGAAATACCTTTGGCAGTCTCTACCTTGGACGGGGTCGTCAGCCAGATCAGCAACCAGAATCTGCAGATGCGGGTGCTAAGCTGAAGAATAGCTCGGACGGATATTTCCTCAGAGATGATGGCTACCAGGCGTTGGACTCAGCCGCATTTCACTACACGATCTACCGTTCGATGACTCGTTTCCTGGGAATGGATGGTAATTTAGTGGCTGGCTTTGACTTGCCGACTGATTTTATCGAGGCCTGGAACGGGATGCTCGTGAGCAACGATTTCCTCAATGCATACACGGGCGAAGTAGACCCGAGGCACATGTATGGTGTCTCTAACCAGGACAATTTTCGCTGGCCAGCAATCAAGAATGGCACCGAGAAATACCTTCTTGGTCTTTACATCGTCACCCTGGAGCTCCCTGGAATTCCTCTGATCTTGTGGGGTGAAGAGCAGGCGATGTATGTATTTGAGTCCACTGCCTCTAACTACTTGTTTGGCCGGCAGCCAATGACGTATCAGACTGCGTGGTGGACTCATGGCTGCATGACTTTAAACACATCCAAATTCTACGATTTCCCTAATGAGAAGGGATTACACGGCTGCGAAGATATCACCGTTACGTATGATCAGCGGAATCCGGCACACCCGCTGCGCAATATCATGAAGCGCATGTTCGAAATTCGCGAGCAGTATCCGGTAGCAAATGATGGGTTTTATCTTCAGACGCTTTCTCAGCTGACAAAGGATGTGTACCTTCCTGGTTCAACGGATACTCCGACTGTGACTGGTCTATGGTCGGTGTTGCGGAGCTACATTCCTGGCGTGCAGAAGGAGGCAAGCAAGAACAGTCAGAATCTTTGGCTTGTGTATCATAATGCGAACAAGACCGAAACCTACGGTGGTGATTGCAAGAAGAAAGATACTGCCTTGTTGTCCCCCTTCAAGTCGGGAACGAAGCTGAAGAATCTCTTCTACCCTTACGATGAGCTTACTTTGGAAGATGGCCCGGGCGAAGTAGCAGTCCACAACAGCACAGAGACCTATGGATGCATTCGCAGTTTGAAGTTGCTTCCATGGGAATACCGGGCTTATGTGGAGGCCGACAGCTTTGTTGAGCCAGGCCCTACCGTCACTGAGTTCGTTCCTGGCCACGACGCCCGATTGTTGTCTACGGACGATAGTGGTCAAACTGTTGACATTCAGCTCGGATACTCCAAAGAAATGGACTGTGACAAGATAGCTGATGCGATCTCTCTGAACTCAACGACAGTGAAGGGAATCACCGCCTCCCTTGACACATCCAGCGTGTCCTGCAACAAGATATCCGCAAGGACGAGCAGTGATAACTTTATCGGGGAGGTCCCAACTGTTTGGACATGGTCCGCCAAGCTAAAAAATGTCCACCATGGAATCCATCAACTAACCGTCAAGAACGTTTCCACGACATCTGGAGTTCATACTGATGCGGTTGATCAGTTCTTGTTCCGTGTCGGAAGTCAAAATAATCCTCTCTTATCCCCCCTGGCCAATTATACCACCAGCCTTGTACAGAAATCCGACAACGGCAGCATTTATATCCAGCATGACGCCGCTGGAGCTGACCAATTCCGCTACTCGACTGATTTTGGCCTCAACTGGTCCAACTGGACAACGTATACCGGTGATAACACTCTCGTCAGCTTTCCAGAGTGGACCGGAACGGACGCCCAGAAGTGGAAGGGAACTCATATCCGCGTACAGTACTTTTCAAGGCTCACCGCTAGTAGTGATTACATCCAGGAAGGTGATCATGGCTGGGAGAATGGCGTTGCTCGAAGATTCCCGAACCTTTTTTGGAACGGTCCGTTCAATCAATATGGTTACGATGCGGGACTGGATAACAAGATGAGATATGATACCAAGGAGCACCGTTGGAAGTACGATTTTGTTTACGAGTGGCCAGCTATAGGACAGATGAGTGTGTGGGGCATGTTAAAGGATGGGCGGCCCGACGTTACAGAGGTCTATGGCGATGTCGACAACTCATCTGTAGTTCAGAAACTTCCTCCATCTTACCTTTCATCCAACGTGATCAATATCACGAAGTTGCCTCCATTCCCGCACCTTGGCTGGACCATCACTCTCAATGACGCCAATCTGAGATATGAGATGCTTCCAGTCGGATCTGGATGGGCTCAGCTCGTGCTATACATTCTTCTCTGGGTCCTCCCAATTCTCATGGGGTTTGCTGGTATCTTCATCTTCATCAGGACATTCTACCGCGTTAAGCTCAATACCGATGGTGACGTGGCTAAAGAAGATAAGTTACCGCTTCTGTTTTGGCGGAGGGTCAGAGAAAAGTTCTCCGGCGATGACGACTCGGATAAGTCGATATCTGATAAGGATGTACCGATGGACGTTGCTCTCGCGGGAGCCCCGGAGCAACGACGTACAGTGTTGATCGCCACTATGGAATACAACATCGAAGACTGGAAGGTCAAGGTCAAGATCGGCGGTCTAGGAGTTATGGCACAACTTATGTCCCAGAATCTGAAGCATCAAAACCTTATCTGGGTCGTTCCTTGTGTTGGTGACATTGAATATCCTCAGGACACGCCATCTGAGCCTTTCGTGGTCAGTATCCTAGACAAGCCCTACTTTATCAATGTGCAGTACCATATAGTTGAGAACATCACCTATGTCCTGCTTGATGCTCCCGTTTTCCGGCAACAAACCAAAGCAGAGCCGTATCCTCCTCGCATGGACGATCTTGACAGTGCAATTTACTATTCGGCATGGAATCAGTGTATCGCAGAAACTATCAAGCGATTCCCTTCCATCGACCTTTATCATATCAACGATTTCCATGGTTGTTTAGCACCGCTGTATTTGTTACCTACGCGTACCATCCCAGTGTGCTTGTCCTTGCATAATGCTGAATTTCAGGGCCTTTGGCCCCTGAGAAATCCCCAGGAGAAAAAGGAAGTTTGTTCGGTCTTCAACCTCCCCGTCGAAACTGCAACCAAGTACAGTCAATTTGGAAACGTTTTCAACCTTCTTCACACCGGTGCTAGCTATGTGCGATTTTACCAACGCGGCTTTGGCGCGGTAGGTGTTTCCAAGAAGTATGGAAAGCGCTCATGGGCCAGATACCCGATTTTCTGGAGTCTTGAAAAGATTGGCAGTCTTCCAAACCCAGATCCCTCCGACACAGGAGATTTAGCAAATAACCCAGATACCGAAGTCCCAATCCAGTCCTACGAAGAGCGAATCAATGACAAGCTACAGGCGCAGAAGTGGGCTGGTCTGAATGAAGACCGCAACGCTGACTTACTAGTGTTCGTTGGACGATGGTCGAAGCAGAAGGGTGTGGATTTGATTGCAGATGTCATGCCAGCAGTACTATCCGCCAGACCCCACGTACAATTGATCTGCGTTGGACCTATTGTCGATCTCTACGGTCGGCTGGCCGCAACAAAGCTGGAGCGCATCATGGAAATGTTCCCTGGTCGCGTGTTCTCTAAGCCAGAGTTCACCGTTCTGCCTCCATATGTTTTTTCCGGTGCTGACTTCGCCCTGATCCCCTCCAGAGACGAGCCATTTGGGTTGGTTGCTGTGGAATTCGGTCGTAAAGGTGCACTGGGAATCGGCTCTCGCATCGGAGGCTTAGGCCAAATGCCTGGTTGGTGGTACACCGTGGAATCCGACGCAACCCGCCATCTTTTGCACCAGTTGAAGACTGCTATCAAACAAGCTTTGGACTCATCACAGGAAACTCGGGAGGAGATGCGCGCCAATTCAGTCAGGCAGCATTTCCCTGTTCTTGAATGGATCCAGAAGCTCGAAGCCTTGCAGCGAACGGCGATCCAAATCCATCACACAAAGAACAAGAACACCGTGACAGGCCCGATGCCAGAGTCGCAGAACTACTGGGAGACGCAAAGCATGCGGATGTCTACGCTGGGCCTCCCAGGACCTACCCAGCCGATAACAGAGGGGCTGGATACGCCGCCAGGAAAGCTTTTAACGCCCGGCCAGTCTCGATTTACTGAATTGCAGTTAGAGGGAGCTGATGGCAGCAGGAACAGTAGTCTAGGCCGCAAACTCTCTCTCGGTCGGCGATCTGGACCTGGTCAGGGCAGGAAACGCCTCGGCAAGAGCCCACCGCGGGAGAGCCAGATTCTCGGCGAGGAGTTGGATGGTGAGAACACGGATGCCGATGAAGACGGCACAGCTACGCCGCAGGTGAACTATATTTCCCCTGAGGAGGCTATGGCTGCAGTGAACAACACTCTGGGATCCCAGGATATCGGAATGGCCCACACGAACAACAGTACTCACTCGCTCGCTGGTCCTCAAGGATCTTCTTACATGTCAGTGCCAGGCTCACCAAACAACATGTCGCGGGCTTCTTCTCCCATGCCGGGAACCCCGGGGTTGCCTCAATACCCATTCCAGTTCGTATTGGGTTCCGGTGGAAATACTCCTTTCTCTCATTCCCGCAATGTCTCCATGCTTTCCTTGCCTTCAGTCGTGGCGGACCACAACCAGCCAGTTTTCGAGCTGCAAAAGGTTGACCCAACCTTTACAGACAGCACACGCCACTTCACGCGACGCTTCGAAGAGATCCTCAACGATTTGAACAAGAAGAATTCAATGACAGACTGCTGTATCGAGACCTACCTAATGAAGAGCGAGCGTAAATTCTACGACATGTACAACGATGCACAGCTAAAGAAGCAGCCCGATGGTCGTGCAGGATCTGACACGAACTCGGACACTCAAGATAACCGTGCCTCGTACCCCAGTGCCAATGGAGGTTCGGACTCGAATGATCCAGATGAGATCGACCAATGGCTCTCTCGTCTGGGATACAAGCGGCCTATCGCTATTCAGAGATTCATGAGACGGCGCCTCGGGAAATGGCCTGTTTACGCTCTATTCCTGGGTCTTGGGCAAATCATCGCGACCAACTCCGCTCAAATGACCCTGTTGGTCGGCCAGGTAGGAGAAACGGCAACCAAGTTGTACATTATCGCAGCGATCTACTGTATTTCCTCTATCTGTTGGTGGCTCCTCTTCTATCGCTTCCCATCAGTAATCGTTCTCACACTCCCCTGGTTCATATACTGCATGGCCTTCATTATCATTGGTGTCTCTCCATTCGCTCTCACACCCCTTGGTCGAGCCTGGGCCCAGAATGTTGCTGCGGGTGTCTACTCTGCCGCGTCCTCTAGCGGGTCGCTCTTCTTCGCCCTCAACTTTGGTGACCAGGGTGCCGTACCTATAAAGGATTGGATGTTCCGCGCAAGTCTCATTCAAGGAATTCAGCAGCTCTACACCGTCGCCTTATGGTACTGGAGTTCCAAGGTGACTGAGGCAGAAGTGGGAGGCGTGTCCACCGCTGCCCTGAACTCATGGAGACTCACAGCTGTGGTGATGCCCATTGCCGCTCTATGTTTCATAGTCGGCGTGCTCCTCGCGCTCGGCCTACCAAAATACTACCGCCAATCCCCTGGTAGGATTCTCTTCTTCTACACGTCCCTCTTCCGCCGCCGCATCGTCCTCTGGTTCTTCTTCATGGTAATTGTCCAGAACTGGTTCCTCTCCGCAGCATTCGGTCGCAACTGGTCATTCCTCTGGACCTCCCAACACGCCAAAACATGGGAGATCGTAATCTTGGTCATCTTCTTCTTCGTCATACTCTGGGTATTTATCCTCATCATCTTCCGCGCTTTGTCCAAGGAGCACAGCTGGATTCTCCCTGTCTTCGGCCTGAGTCTCGGCGCACCGCGCTGGGCCCAGACATGGTGGGGAACCTCCAACATAGGCTACTACCTGCCGTGGGCCGGAAGCCTAACATCCGGTGCCCTGGTGTCGAGATGCGTCTGGCTCTGGCTCGGCGTCCTCGACGAAATCCAGCAAGTCGGTCTGGGTATGATCCTCCTGCAAACCCTGACACGAGTGCACGTTTGCTTCGTCCTGTTGGCCGCACAGGCTCTCGGATCCATCGCCACGATCTGCGCACGTGGATTCGCGCCGAACAAGCTCGGTCCCGCGAGTATCTCTCCGAACGTGGGCACCTCTCTAGATACAGTTGGAAATGCGTGGTTCTGGATTGCGCTCTTCTTCCAGCTTCTGGCTAGGTAAGCCTTTGCATTCCCCCTCCCTTTCATGAAACTGATCACTAATGCGGGTTATAGTTGGGGCTTCCTTTTGTTCTATCGCCGTGAGCAGCTTAATAGGCCTTAAGGCTTGCTTGTTGGTTCGGATTAGAAATCAATGCTGTGTTACTCTGCCGGCGATCTCCTTTGCCGAGATACCTGTCTAGCATCTCTTCATGAGCAGCATTTTTGTTGATTGCCATATGTATTGGCATTGCGAGTGTTCGTTACGAAATGAAGACTCGAGATCTTAATGTATTTATGTATATTCTTGGTGTTGTGGTTAGAGGTACATAGATGGCTTGAGTAAATAAATATTCTTAATATTGGACTGTAACTGTTGAGTACGTAGAGTATTATGATTAATAAATGTCATGAAGCTACTTTTCAAATGTGGTCATAGTATAGATGTTTGGCATAAAAACTATCAATGTTGTTACGAAATCAAGTTCTAACTAATCTTCTTGTATCATCCACCAGAAGATAAATTGAATGCGTTTCTATCAACCTTTTACGGCCACAGCAATTGCAACAGCTGCATTGGTTGAATAGCTGATACTTATCTCAACACTATCTATACCTTTGGCTTGGGCGATATCCTTGACTTGCCCATGAAGCTAAACAGCGTCAGTACGTCCACATCGAAGGGATAACAAAACTTACGGTAATTTTTGGGACGCCACAGTGGTTGAGGACCTCAATCTCGTGCATTGCAGCCCCGGGTCCCGAGGAGGAGGTCTGAAGACTTTTGAACACTGCCTCCTTGATACTCCATCGACCTGCAAACGAGGCCTGAGGATTGGTAGCCTTCGAACAGTACTCACGTTCAGCCATAGTGAAGTTGCGCTTTAAGAACGCCTCGTTCTCGATATTGATGCTGGCGATTTCTTCTACATCAACTCCCACGCTTGGGGGCAAAGTGCCTTTGGATCTCCCGACTGCTTCTACGAGCATGCGTTCAACAAGGCAAGATAAGGTGTTTCCTTCATCCTGGTTCTCGAATTTCCGCGAGTTGTGATCAGCGATAACGTTGATTGAATTCGACGGGCTTTCATGTGCTTCGTTAGTAGGCTGCGTCTGGTCATCTTGCAGACAGCTGCCTGGGTCCAGAAAGACCTTTTCCGTCGCATCTCGGTTCTCCCATGGTGGGAGGCTCTTTACTTGCACGATACGGTTGTTTAGTATGCGAGAGACAAACATTGGATTAGCAGCTCGCTGTCGTTGCGTCACTCGCATACTATATTCTTCATACATTGACGCAGAGATGGACGCAAAAAGGTAGCTAGGTGCTACAATAATGGCGATGGCACCTTTCTGCCCGAAACCGAAAGACGTTATCATGGTTGCCTTGACCCCTGTTGTCTGGATTGACTCCATAGGGTATACCAAATGTTCAAATTGTCGCAATTGCTGGTCGATATTGTCTGCGTTTCGGTTTCCTGGAACTATTCCACCCTGCAATATCTGCATGCAACCATTCAGCTGCCACGCCCCCGCTGCGGCCTTTGGATGCCCGGTTAATGACTTCTGGCATACACAGAGCAATGGATTTCCCTTGCGGCGGCCTAGATGTTCCATTTGGACGTTGATCACTTCGCCTTCATTGATGTCATTTGCCTTGGTTGATGTTCCATGCATCGAGACGACACCAATATCGTCAATTCCTAGGCCCCAAGTGGCTAAGGCTGCCCTGAGTGGAGATATTGATGGGTCTTGGAGACGAATGTCGTGAGCCCAGCGATATTGGGCATCGCGAACTCTCAGTCTCCTGAATTGTTCTGCTGCTTCCTCGGGGGCGCCTGAACCCTGTGCTTTCCTGAGCTGTCCAGTGACAAACCTTTGCTCGACATCCGCCACCTCCTCATCGAAGCCTGCGCGACGGAAACCAAAATCTAACATTGGAGATGCTTTAGCCTCATGACTCTCACGCGCGGCAGTTAGAATGCCTTTGCCAGGAGCAGGGATGGAGCGGCCGACCTGGTCACTAGCCATCTGGCAATACGCGACAACTCCGTGTATTGGCAGGCCCAACTTGAGGGCCAGTTCAGCATTCATTAGGAGTTGTACACCACAGCCGGCGGACTCAGCGAAGCCACTGCGTGAGCTGGCTGTTGGACGAGATATCTCACTGGGAAGCCTTCCTCTGGACAGCTCCTCTGCACAGTTGGCTGTAGCTTTTATACTATCAAACTCAAACGATAGCTCCTCACGATAGTCATCGCAGCCACCAACTATAGCTACCTTGCACTTGCCGGAAATAATAGCATCGCAGCCAATATCTAAGGATTCTAAGGCGGTAGCACATGCACCGACGGGAGTCTTAAGGGGCCCGGAAGCAGACAAGAGCAACATGTTGACCCATGCACCCATTGTGTTCAGGAAGTGTTCCAGTATGATATCGCCCCGTACTTGACGATCGAGAAATCGATCCCGATACATATTCTGAATGATCTTCATGGGCCCGCCTCCTGTACCCAAACAGTTTGCTAGCTCAGAAACATGAATGTGTTGGTAGATATCGTACGGATCGCTAATACCAGCTGATAGAAAAGCTTCTGAGACACAGCAAAGCGCATATAGTGTGGTTTTATCGACCTGTTGTACGATCTCTTCTGGAATGCCATAACGTAAAGCGTCCCAGCCAGTAGGGACTACCCCTGCTACAGACTGATGAAAGGGGACTGTTTTGGGAATCAGTAGAACTGCACCCTTCTTGAGAAACACACGATAGTTATCAGACCCTGTAATAGGCTGCAGCGTGATATTACTGCCGTGCCGTAGTTTGAAGGCTTCTGCGGATGTTTTTGAACATTCAAAAGGTGGAAGGTCCTCTTCGACAGCCACTTCCTGCAAGAATTCTTTCTGAGAGGGAATGTATGTGTCAATGCCCCCCGGCTCAATAAGACGTAGACCCGCGTTTGACATTATGTATTCATGATATCTTTGGGGAATATCATGATCATGTATTGGCTCCTGTGTCTCTGCATCGACCCAGCCAACATAAGATCGGCTTTTCCAATCGCCATCAATGTGATTTATTAATCCCATTATCCACGCCATTTCTATGTAGCCTTCCAAGCTAAACCGGCCTTGGTGCTCCATCTCCCACCGAGTGCGCGAATTTCCCCAGGGCCCGAGCTCTGAAAACCCTACCACGACGACCGTACGCGAGAGATCTATCATCCCTTTAAGATTGGGCAAGCTCACTGCCAAGTCATCATAGAGTTGTAGAGATGGAAATGGAAGTTTGAGAAAGGCGCGCCGCCTGCTAATATTAAGCCCAGAGTTCCCTGGCTGCTGCCTTTGTGGTCCGAAGAGCACTGAATAATGATGGGCGTCTTCTTCATGCAGGGCCTTCCGTATCTGCGCCTCTTCGGCAAGATGCTTACGACTTGCTGAAATATGGTCTTTGATGTCCCACATTTTACCCAACCCTCCGGTGAGATCTGCGTAAACTGGAGCTTGCTCAGCAAGTATAGTGATCCCAGGTGTCATCAACGCGAGGATGTTAAATGCCATTTCAGCCTGTGTGAACGTAACAACACCCAGCTTCTCCACTTCTTCTGCTATAAAGTTGGACGAGCGCATAAGACCGGTGCCTCTTGTCCAACCTATAACTGCTGCACAAATGGTGATGCAACTTGACCAGCCTTCAGAGTGGAAGCGGTTCAAGAGCGTCTTTAAACCAGCTTTTGACTCCGCATACAAGCCATCACCGCCAAAGGAGCCTTCGTTACATGACATGGGCAGAACAATCGTTGTTGGCCGACAGCTAATGCGTCGTTTCTCCTTTTGCTGCCGAATAAATCCGATGGTCCGTAGGAGATTGACCAGCATAGTCCTAAGTGCTAGCTCCTGATGACTTCCCAATGTATCCAATTCACCCGCTTGGGGAACAGCAGCAAATGGTATGACATAGTCTAGGTCGCCGCCTATAGGGGAATTAACACCATATATATGCTCAATCAGGTATTCACAATCCCGTTTGCTGGCCTGGTTCATTGGAAGGACTGTCAAGGACGCTCCTCTAGCGCCATACTGACGGTACATATTTTGATAAAAGCTCGCGCTTTCCGAGATAGTCCGACTTGTGGTGACGACCACCTGAGCACCACCACATAAAAGGCCCTGGACGACCTGTGCTCCAATTGAGTTAGGGCCAGCCCCTGTTACTAAAACAGTCTTGCTGGCATAGCTGAAGCCAGTAGTAGTTCCGGCGCCTAGAACTGAATGAAATATCCTGGTAGCGTCCACGTCATATTCCCACCCACTTTCATTTTTTCGAGACTTAAGATGAACAAAAGGAATTCTTTTTTTGAGGTCATCGGCACATAAACGTCCTTGGCGTACAACGTCCGGATAGGAAGACGCTTTCCGGGCTGTCTCCATATATTCCAGTTGGCCTGAGCTGCTGACTGTGGTTTGCGGGCCCAAGGCTGGCGATGAGTAGATATAAATGGGATCACTTGCCAGAGCAAGGTTTCCTAAACGAAGAACCTCTTTTAGCACAAGTGAGACATCCGAACAAGGATAAATCGTCTGGTTTGGACATAAAATAGGGTGGGGCGGTTTGATCACTGCCTTGATAATGTTACTACACGTCGCATCCCACCGGTTCAGCATCCTGCCTAGGTGGTTGCCTTTCGTTGGCAGAGCCGCCTCTACCTGGCCTAAAGCAATTTGGTGTAACCATTGTATAAGTCCTTCTCTCGCCCAGTTCCACCAAGAGTCGTAGTTTCGAGACTGGCTGGTATCAAAGATTGACTCTATACCTTGACAAAACTGGTCATCAAATTCAGCGTTCCATCTCTCTAACGTTTCTTGATAAGTCGTGTCCAGCGGCGATTGTTCTGAAGCTCCGAGGTCTATCTGCAGATACTTCGCAAGTATATCAAAATGCTTACGGTGATAGCTGTGCTGCTCTTTATAAAGGATCTCCTGATTCGAAAAGCCCCCAGGAGACGGCATAGCTTCGCTCCGGTCACTACATAGGCCATCGGCAGAGGCCAGAGAAATCCCTTGAAGCAGCGCGTACCGGCTGACTAACTCATCAAGATACGCCTGTGCAGCATCTGCATTTGCTAAACGGGCGGGCGGCTCAATAGTAGTCGCAAGGCAGATGGGAACAAGACAGTGAGTCTTGGAAAAGCCCCAGCGAGAGCATATGTAATCCTGCATGGAGTTTTGGTTAAATCCAGCGGGCATCTTTCTTGATATTAACCTAGCAATTAGAGTGGTCATCTGTTTGGCTGGCTTTCCAACAAAAGCACCTTGCAGCGCTTCTCCCAATGCAGCCAGGGTCATATCTTCAGCTTCCTCTGGCACCTTGCCAAATTCAGCGACAAAGTCTCCTACTAGCTCATTTTGTAGTGTGGATTTGCCTAGTTAGTTAGCCACAATTCATCGGTTGAACGAGCATAGCCATACCACCAGATAATTCGCGGATAGTCTTTCCCATGGAAACTTTATCAAACGGTCGTCGTAGTTTTTGAGCTGTCATAGCAAGGACAATATTGCTACTTGATAGAGCCACGTCAAGACTGGGTGAAGACTTTGAGAGAAGCGCTTTAGGCGAAACACATTGTTGTGGTCCCCGTTGAGGGCCAGGGGACAAAGGTAGCAAAGATACATCGTGAGAAGTCAACTGTCCTGCCCTATCTTTCTTGTCCGACCATGGATTAGAGTTTGAATAATTATACAAGATTTCGTCTTTGTTGTCCTGATAGGAGAGAAACTGTAGATGCGACCATTGCGAAGTCGCATAAGACTTGTAGTATCTAGTAGCGGATTTTCTGGCCATAGTGGCAAGTGTAGTACGCGGACCGATTTCAACGAAGCGGCATATTGGAGGGCAGCCAGTAATCAATTCATGTTGAGTTTCGATCCTAGGAAAATCAGCATGGGATAGCACTAAACGCTGACTGGACTTACCACCGTACAGGATATGCTAATTGATATCTGCCCACTTAGTATAAACAGAAAACTAGATCAGGTGGAGAACTCACGAGAGCAGCTCTATAAGCAATTTAAATGCTAATTGATTTCTATCTTTCTTCTGATAGTGCCCAGCTGACATCGGATCCATGATCATATTCGAGTGCTTGATCATAGCGAAAGGGTCAACACACAGGACCAGTCTCAAAACCAGCAGTCTCTAGTTCCACAGGATAAACACAGACTTCCCATGTAGGATAGAACAGAGTATAACTAATTTCCCACGCGAGTGGCTCTCATAGCTCGACAATGAGCATCGCTTCAGGGCAGGATTCAAGTGTTCCAGTGAATTTTGATCTTTGGGCCTGACTCGTAGATATACCTACTCCAATGCGATTGATACACAGATAAAGCATGGATATTCTTAAAGATACGGGCAATAGTGCGAAGTGGGTGATACAAAGAAAAACTCCGTCTGTGAAACTCCGGCGGCGAGTGAGAGAGCAAGTTATATCAACTGTAGCTTCTCTACTACGGTCGACATTCTTCCACAGCCAGGGGAATCTCCGCACCCTCATGGGCTGACTTCAAACTGCAATTGATCCATTTATTCAACACACTGCCGAACGTGTAGGTATAAACTCACCAAAATCAGGTCCATTGACAAATTGGTAGCGGGCTTATCCATTCCAGTATCGCAGATATAGTTGCCTTAGTCTCATCTTTCTATGCCGTGCACGAGCTTTTTTCCTGTGTTGCTCCGGTAGGGCAAGGGCGGTATACTTGTGGCAATAGGCGATAATACATCGATCGAACATTTACGCCGACAGATCGTGTGGAAAGGAGATGGATACAAGGGTAAAGATGATGGAGGAGATGACTGCTCCCCTGTCACCTGACTCCACAGCAACTGCCGTCATAGAGCCTCCCTTAATGCGCCACACCGTCCTATCGTCTTCCAGTATCACTTTCAACGTGGAATTTCAGCATAGGGACATAATTCTTTCTCTCGCCGTTCCAAGTGCCTTCTCTTCCTTCCATGCCCTACAGAGAGATGCGTTTCTTCGCTCAATCTCACTATCTTGCACCGACGATATCAAGCACCCTGTCGAATTGGCGCTAGCCTATATCGAATTCCTCCACTTTCAGAAAGAGATAACGGGGGCAGCTTGGGCGGCGCTCTTGGAGGCATTCGACAATGAATTTCTTGGAAGAATAGACATCCATTCTCTCATCGCGGAGGTAACGTCGAGATCAGAGCAACGACAGCGGTGGTTGCGTATATACTATCATGCAGTCGATCTTAAACAAGAAAACGGGGTTGAGCATGGTGTTGAGGGTGTGGTCTACACCAGAAGTAGATTTTTCCACAATGTTGAGACCAGTCAGTTTCAAGTAATGGCACTGTTTGGAGGCCAGGGGGATGCGAGTCCTACATGTGTGAAGGAGCTTTCCGAACTGTACAACACATACCAGTCGATACTCCAGGGCTTTCTACGAAGAATGGGGTCTAGACTTGCCGAGCTGTCCCGTTTGCCAAAGTGTCGCTCATACTATCAGCGACGATACTTGGATATCGAGGCTTGGATGGCCGACGCCGCTGTGGTACCTAATAGTGCTTTCGTGGCCAGTGCCCCTGTTAGCGTACCCGTGATCGGATTGTTGAGTCTCGCTCGATACATCGTTACTTGCCGGATACTAGGGATATCGCCCGGAAAGCTGCGGACACTGCTTTCTGCCACCACGGGGCATTCTCAGGGTCTTTTGGTATCAATTGTTGTTGCCATATCGGACACATGGGAGTCGCTTTACGACAATAGCAGCTTATTAGTGGATGTCTTGTTCTGGTTGGGATGGGAGTGTCATAATTGCGCGCCCCAAATTACAATCCCTAGAAGGTCCACGAGAAGCGAAGAAAATGACGTGGATCCCGACACCCATCTATACATGCTCAGTATTCGAGGGGCAACACGATGCCAAATTGAGGATATACTGGCCCACATGAACCGTCACTTGAGCCAAGATTCGCAGTTGTATCTGGCGTTGGCAAATGCTCAAGATCAATTCGTTGTTGCCGGTCCAAATTCATCATTATTACATCTTAGGAACTACCTTCAAGAGGTTAGTACCTCTGCCATAAATCGGAGCCAAATCCCATTCGGCAGCAGAAGGCCATTTCTCCAGCTTAACTTCCTGCCGATCAGCACACCTTTCCATACGCCATATCTTCGTCCTGCCGTAGAATCCTTGAGAAAACGATTTTCAGAAAGACGGATCCTCCCCCAGCAACTAGCCATCCCGGTATTCGACACTAGGACTGGTCATGATCTCCGTGCTTATGATGGGAATATCCTGCATTTGGCGTTTGATGCTATTGCCCATGACATCTGCGACTGGCCTGCTGCAATGGCCTGTTCACCCAACATCAGTGCTCGCCGCCCTCCTGTGTCACACATTATTGTTTTTGACCGGGGTGGTCTTGGTTCATTGGTGAAGAAGGTTAAAGAGGGTCAGGGGATTCGCGTAATTCAAGGGTCTGATCTCGATTCCCGGGATCCCGAGATGGGAACCATGAAGGATCTATTCTCTCCCTTGTTACTTGATTCCGCGACTAGGCTCCAAACTTGGGGCCAGCGCTTCCAACCACGACTAGCCCCGGGAACAAAGATTAAGATTGAAACACGTCTCACGCGGCTTTTGGGCGCCCCTCCAATTATGGTTGCTGGTATGACACCCACTACGATGCATTGGGACTTTGTTGCAGCCATCATGAATGCAGGTTATCACGTCGAGCTGGCCGGTGGAGGTTACCATAGTGCCGACCGCATGGCGTCAGCCATCGATCAGCTAGTCAAGAATATTCCCGCCGGACAAGGCATCTCCTTTAACTTGATTTACGCCAACCCTCGTGCTATCAGATGGCAGATCCCACTTTTACGTCGCTTATCGCATGATGGTGTCGTAATCGACGGTTTGACTTTTGGAGCCGGTGTCCCTTCGCTAGAAGTCATCGCAGAGTACATACAGACGCTAAATTTGAGACATATCGGTTTCAAGCCTGGGTCAATGGCGGCCATCCGGGATGTGATTAGTATCGCCAGGGCTCACCCCGACTTTCCAGTTATCCTTCAATGGACTGGTGGTCGTGGAGGAGGGCATCACTCTCGTGAAGACTTCCATGCTGTCATGCTGAATATGTACGGACTAATACGGCAACAATCGAACATTTATTTGGTGGCTGGCAGTGGGTTCGGTAGCAGCGGTAGCATCTATCCATACCTTACAGGCTTATGGTCAGTTCCGATGGGATATGCGTCCATGCCATTTGATGGAGTACTTTTGGGTACTTGCATGATGGTTGCGAATGAGGCTCATACAAGCAAAGCCGTCAAAGATGTCATCACGTCGACACCCGGATTGGACGACAATGACTGGGAAAAGACATATACCGGGCCTGCCGGGGGAATAATTACAGTGCAGTCGGAAATGGGCGAGCCAATACATAAAATAGCAACCAGGGGCGTGCGCCTGTGGGCTGAAATGGATAAGACTGTTTTCAGTCTCCCCCGGCAAGACCGTGTCACGTATTTGACCAAACATCGTCTTATGATAATTCATCGGTTGAATGCCGACTTTGCAAAGCCATGGTTTGGCCGCAACTCACAAGGGGCTGTAATTGACTTGGACGAAATGACCTACACCGAGGTAATAAATCGGCTGGTGGAATTAATGTATATTGGTCATCAGAAGCGTTGGATCGACTCGACTTATGTGGATTTCACATTCGCATTCGCCGCCCGTACCTTCGAACGCTTGCCGGTTGAGTTGAACAATTCAGAGCATCTTTCTCGAGAGTCACTTGAGCTTCACCCAACCCGCTTTGTTCGTGTGTTTAGCACTGCGTGTCCCGCTGCAGTTTCAGAAGTCTTGAATCCGGAGGATGTCTCGTTCTTCCTCATGCAAACCAAAAAGGAAAATCAGAAGCCTGTCAACTTCATACCCACCCTGAACGACGATTTTGAGTACTATTTCAAGAAGGACTCGCTATGGCAATCGGAGGATATTGACGCTGTGATTGGTCATGATCCAGACCGAGTATGCATTCTTCAGGGCCCTGTGGCAGCGCAGTTTTCATGTGATCGAGGAGAATCGGCAAAGGAGATTCTGGATACTCTGCTATTTTCTCTCAGCGACCGCTTCCAACGAGATATGTGTGCAGAGGAATTGACTATCGGGATTGATAGTGGCTTAGTTACACCAGATTCCTGGTCCACAGTCTCGCCCGGTACTAAGGAATCTTTTATGGAGGAAATCTCTACTCCATGCTCCACAACACTCTCGGACGCCAGTGATGATCCATGCGTGTGTTCATTGACATTTCCTTACAGTCCCGATCGAAACATTCCCGCTTGGGTACGGGCAGTTCTGGAAGATAAATTTGTCTTGCAGGGCGGACTGCGGCAAAAGAATCCTTTTCGCGAGTATGTCAAGAAATACCCTGAATCCGCTATCCAGTACAATCCCGCTCGGTTAGAGATATCTGTGGTGGCTCAAGACAGTCTGGACGTCAAATCTTCGATGACGATCACTTGTCAGAATGGGGCGGAGGTTATTGTCGAACTTCATCCTCCATATAAAGCACAGAATTTGCAGCTACTGTACGAATTTGATCCTAGCAGGGCTCCCTTCAGACTGAGCGAAATCATGGAAGGCCGGAACGAGCGTATCAAGTCATTCTATAGTGCAATCTGGCTTGGTAAGACCATAGTTAGCAATATTGGTCTGTACAGTCTATTTGACGGGCATCCAATGAAGCTGGCCCGCGAGCGGTTCGAGGGGTTGGCCTTGACCGTCGGTGCAGCGTTTCCCGACCACCGGATCGTGTTATCAGATTCAGAAATTTTGCCTATTAGCGTTGGCATTATTATCGCTTGGGACGTCATATGCCGTCCCCTTCTTCTCATAGATGTTGAAGGTGATTTACTTCGTCTAGTTCATCGATCTAACACGACTGCATACACTCATGGCGTCAGGCCGCTCAGGTTGGGTGAAACAGTCAGCTCCCAATCTCAGGTTCAGGCTGCCTATATAGAGGATTCGGGCAAGGTTGTGGTTATAGAAGCGCGGATTATTCGCTCTGGGGAGCATGTGTTGACAGTAACGTCAACGTTTCTTTTCCGAGGTTCTTTTCGCACTGTCAAAAACACCTTTCGAAAAACAAAGTTATGCGATTGGGCGGTAAACGTGCAATCGAGGTCAGAGGAGATGGTGCTAAAAGAGCGAATGTGGTTTCATCCAGTCGCCGCTCTACCTTCGCTGGTAGGCAAGACAGTGGTTTTCAATGTCGAGAGTCACGTTACGTATAAGGAAAACGCGCGCACAAAACTTCAAGTCACTGGCCAGGTACATTGCCGGACAGGCTACAAATTCGAACATATAGGAGATGTTCATTTCGCATGTGATGACTGTCTTGGAAACCCGGTTTCAGAATTCCTTGAACGCAAAGGGACTGCACAAGGAGGCAGAATAAACTTTGGGAGCCCTGGCTGGTCGGGCCCATCGTCATTTGAAATTCAAATGCCTGCCAGCAACCAGGACTATGCTGAAGTTTCTCAAGATTTCAATCCTATTCATGTCTCAACCATCTTTGCTAACTTTGCCCAACTGCCGGGCACGTTGTCCCATGGCATGTGCACATCAGCGATTGTAACTGCGGTTCTTGAGCACTTGGTCTTGAAGAGTGATCGGGCACGCCTGAGAAGTTTTTCCACTGAGTTTTTGGGAATGGTAATGCCTTCAGAGAGGTTGGCAGTACGACTAGAGCATGTGGGGATGGTTGAAGGGAGAATGCGATTTGTTGTAGAAGCATGCCGAACTGGGAACGGAGAGAAGGTGATGACTGCGGAGGCCGAAGTGGAACAGCCTGCAACAGCGTACCTCTTCACTGGTCAAGGTAGTCAAAGTAGAGGTATGGGTATGGAGTTATACAATAGGAGCTCAAGTGCCAAGGAGTTGTGGGACGAGATTGATGCGCATATATACAACGCTTATGGTATGTTTCATACTCTGCTTGTCCGCACGGTTCCACTTACGAAATGAATAGGCTGGTCTGTCCTGGACATCGCCAGGAACAACCCAAAGACTCTCACCATTCGCTTTGGGGGCAAACATGGCCGGAAGATCCGCGGAAATTACCTCTCCATCACAGCGGAAAGAGTGCTTCCTAATGGTGACCGGGTGCAAGAGCCAGTTCTGGCGGGGCTCACAGCAGAATCGGCGTCTTACACATTCCATGATCCTAGGGGGCTCTTGTATTCGACACAATTTGCACAACCGACGATTCTTCTGTTCGAAGCGGCAGCTTTTGCAGAAATGCGTGCCAAAGGCTATGTATCACGCGAGGCGGTATATGCCGGACATTCCTTGGGGGAATACGGGGCACTTTCTGCACTGTCAAAGTTTATACCAACTCTTGCCCTCGTAGAATTAGCTTTCTACAGGGGGTTGATGATGCAGGCGTCGGTGGAACGAGATCGTGGAGAGAGCGCCACGTATGGTATGGTGGCTGCGAATCCAGAACGTGTGGGCAAATGTAGGTACTTTGTGCATAATGTGGTATCTGACTACAGGGAGAGCTGACCAACCCAGTTTTTGATCAAGCTTCATTGAGCACCGTGGTTCGCACGATTGCTGCTGAGAGCCGGCAATTGTTGGAGATCGTGAATTTGAACGTGGATGGGGAGCAGTATGTCTGTTCAGGCACGGTAAATTGCCATCATTTTCCCTAATCATTCGCTCGACTCTAACATGGCGATCCCCAGTTAACCAATCTTTACGTCCTCGGCAAACTGATGGACCATATCGCACAGTGCCACAGTGGAGCAAAGCAAGTTCAAGAGATGATGGACTCCATCGACGCGTCCACGACGGGGCTCCACCAAGTGATCCGCGACCTCCTGCATCATGCCAAGACCCTTCCTCTACCAATTGAACTGCAGCGCGGCCAAGCAACGATTCCCCTGCAAGGCATCGACGTGCCTTTCCATTCCAGTCATCTGCGCTCAACAGTGGACATGTTCCGACAATGTCTACTCCGGGCAGGACTTCTGGCGGGAAATATAGATGCAGAGGAGCTAGAGGGGAAATATATTCCTAACCTGATGGCGCAACCGTTTTCATTAGACGAGAAATATATCAGACAGGCTTTCGACCTCACGCAGAGTCCGGTTCTAGGAAAAATCCTGGGCATAAGTTAACATACTTTGCATACCGCCAAGGCACCACGCCAAAGGCCCCGGGTATCTTGTTTTCCTTTCTCTCCTGATTTCCTCAAATTCCTTCTTGGCATGCCTCAGTGAGTTCATTTTTGTCCAATACTACACCTACGCGGCTACGCCTCTATAAAGCCAAACTCAGGCCTTGCTGTTGCATAGATAGCTCTAGAGATACCAGGAAGAAAAAAACCAGGTAATTGCTTCCGTTTTGCATTGTAGTTGTTACCCTCGTTATGATGGTATAGTAGCATGAAATATAAATATATAACTGGATCAGTAGTACATACGAGATGCTTCCACAAAATGCAAGAATTCTGCGACCATGTAAAAAAGAAGTGGTGAAGCGAAAATCATGTATAATTTCTATTCCATTTCCTCGATTCTTGGAGTTTCATCACGCTCCGAAATGTCTTCTATACTCTACTTCCAATTGTCTCAACATACTACCGATATCAAAATGCCAGATCTTATGAGACCGCCGTTTGATCTCATCATACCCCTTGTCCATATCCGAGCCACAGTGCGGATCATTCCACTCATAGATCTCACAGGCTTCACGACTACTTCTCACCAGCCATTGAGATCGCTCACGACGCACCGCACTGAACGCCGCAAACGCGGCCTGGAGAGCCACAGTCTTGCGTCCGCCTGGAGTCTTAATACGTGATTGCACCATGTCCAACAAAGCAGTCAACGCCAATGCATCCTCAATCCCAATCCCAGCGCCGGCTCCATGATGCGGCGACGACGCATGAGCTGCATCACCAGCGATACACACACGCCCACGCGAGTAAGTCGGCGCAGGGTAGTCCAGAGAATCGAAAACACCCCATTTCTCCAACTCAACAGGCAGCAGATCGATGATAGCTCTCACTGTCGGGCCCCAATCCGCAAAGGCGCCAGCCACTTCATTTTTAGTCGCCAGCTGCGACATACTGCGGTCGAGAGGCCAGTCATCGGGGTCCGTGACGAAGGCCACCACGTTCATTAGAGTCTGCTTGGCAACAGGAAAATGAAGGACGTGCGCGTTCGGACCGCCATACATATGCTGGTTGTGCGCGCGGTAGTGGCCCAGTCGAGCAGTCGCTTCTTCCATGGGGACTAGCCCTCGATAGGCCACCTTGTGTGTATAATGCGGATAGGAGGCGGGATTACCTTCGCCCAGGATGAGCTCGCGCACACGAGACTTGATCCCATCGCATCCGATAACTGGACCTATATCAACACCAAAGCTCAAGGCCTGAGATTGATGCAAACTCACCGGCATCCGCCCTCCCAACACTCCCATCGCAAAACCTCAACAAAACCTTGCCCACCCCATAATCCTCCACCCGGTCCAGCCTCTTCCCTAACTTCACGACACCCCCGGGAAAAAGCCTCATAACCTCCTCCAGGAAATGCGCCCGATGACACCCCTCAAACCCCTTCGGCCCTGTCGCCAATGCATAGAGCTTCTTCCAGGTCATATCATCCAGACCATCCGGGTCATGATTATATCCATCAACAAAGTGCATATTATTGTTCGGATTACTTGGGTCCCCGTTTGTCGTAGCCACGGCGGCCACACAGTCGACGATACGTTGGTCGATCATTGACATGCACCGTCGGGCATTGGCCGTGAAGGCGATTCCTGCGCCGGTCTCAGGGGGACTCCGGGCTTGCTCGTACACTGTTACCTTGATATTTTTGGCCAGGAGACCGAGGGAAAGGATTGCTCCGATGATGCCGCAGCCTATGATAGCTATTTCGAGGGGCTCATCTTCGATGTCGAGGGGTGGTGCTTCGGGGTCCTGGCTGGTTGTTGGGGTTGGGTTTGTTTGGAACGGAGGGAGCCATGATGGGCGCAGGCGCGATAGGATGCTGGTGAGCATATTGCTTGATGGATTGTTCTTTTAGTTGAAGGGCCGTCTATTCTTAGTCTCTAGGAGGAGAAGAGGGACTCAGTGTGCTATGTTGGTATGGATTGAGCTTTACATTCTGGACAGGTTAGCTGAAGCAACTGGACAGTCCATGCGCTGACTAGCTATGGAATCTGGGCGTCAGACTGCTACGCTACAAGGCCTAGCTATTGAGGGCATCATTTGATTGTCTCGGCGTAAATCTACGGCGTATTGAACCCATCGAAGATGCATTAGCTCGGACCCTTGAGGGATGAACTGCAGGTTAATGAGAGGGTTCGAAATAATGGCCTCCCTTAGTCATTTTGATCTGAACTCGGCATTATGGTCAACTCCTTCGTTGTCCACCCTATATCACGCGACTAACAATAGAGCGTCGGCCATACAGACATACGTCGTGTACCCACATCTCAAACTGATTGCTACATCGTCTGGTCATTTGCAAGAATGGATCGATGTTGCCGGAAGTTTCACCTCATTCGAAGAAGGTAACAATCTGTCCAACCTCAACCAAAATCTAGAACAGAACGAGCTGCCCTGCCACACACAGCATCCTCCAGGAGCACCCTACTTCATCAAACAATTTGCCATTTGTCCCGCATTTACCACCCATATCCTCACATCGCCACCTAAGTATAAATCACGCAGACATCCGAAGAGACGGGTCCTCGGTTACCGACATCTTCGCCCCGCCTCAGTATGAACAGCGAAAGGAAAATGACTCATATCAATATAGGACCCCATGCACACGTGCAACTAGGGGCATGTTTCAGCCAATAGGACATAACCGGGCCATCGGGCTGGTTTAACCTTCCGGTCCTCCCGCCCGTCCGCGTAGATCACCCGATAATCTTCTCCAGGGCCATGCGCAATGGGAACCAGCATAGAAGGTGTGCATCGAACATCTTTTCTCCGAATTTGTTGGTGGCAAAGGGCAACCTGTGAAACGGCGTACAGCAATAGCGGAAGTACCTCTGCAGGAATATGCAGTCGAATAAGTGGTTACACATAGTAGGACGACAGTGCGTCGACTCCAGTTCTTTTTGGCCCTCCGACTGGAACAAGACCATGGTGGTGAAGGCGACCCTCCATGAGACTTTCGTGGCGGTAATTCCTAATCCCAAACGATTATGTTACAAGTCAACCAAAGAGGAAGAGTGGAAAGCCCCATCTAGTGCTCTAGTGGAAAGGAGCATCGCCTTTCGATGTACAAGCCACCCACCGCTCTGTGGTTGCCACTCCCTGCTGCTACCGAAAGAGGGCATCGATAATGCTGAATAGAACTCAACGTCTTCTACGCAAGCTGATGAATGAAGTCTTGCAATTTGGCACAACCTTTTGGCTTGAGGTCTATTGTATCTTCATTTTATTATGATACATCCTGTCATTGCAGTGGTAGCTCCTTGCAATCCTTTGTATACGAACCTTATGTATCCTAATGTATGATAGAGGCATGCGACTTGCTCGATGTTCGGAAAACGTGTATGCGGGCACCTGGTAGACGACGTGGAGGACGGTGACTCCCGATGATAGAGTGATTCTTGAATGTGTTTCTTCATTGTCGAACATGATCTCCAAATATTGACGACCAACTTTGCGACACATTCCTGAGGACTAGTTCAAGTCCTCTACACGAGGAATTTGGCGAAGATATACCTGGCTCCCCACTCTGCCCTTGCCATGACAACTCAAACACCCTTAACCTTTCCTGTAGTTCCGTACGGTTATAGCTAGTCTGGTCCCTCTCAGCAAGATAGGCCACGAAGATAGACCATCGAGGCAGATAGTAAGAGGAGATAAGACCTGACCAGGCCTTGGACGCATAATCGCTGATCTCTCCGGTAGGACCCCATAGAGTAATCTGATTCCGGGCATTGTACTCGAAGAAATCCTTTTCTGCCGTGGTGTTTCCCCAATGTCTGGCGCTTGAGATCCACTTTGCAAGGGAGAAGTTCTCATTGCAAGACAAGACTTTGTCAATAGCCGATAGAAGGTCGAGAAGCCTTTGGCTCTGCGAGGCGATGTCGTCCGTCACGCTGTTTTCTGTTCCTGACTTCCATGAACTTATAAGATTTGAATAGAACTTGACGAAAGCATTTCCCATTAACTGGCGCGTGATATCGACCATATCATATTCATATGCCGGGTTTTGCCAGAGTGATGGATTGTTTTTCGTCGCATTCATAAATAAAGACCATACTTCATTTAAGACAGTTGGATCATAATTAATAGATGTAGGAGTAGGATAATGACCAACACGGCCAACCAAGCCGTCGATATCCGGTGAAAGCACAAAGATGGACTTCGTCACTGAGTATGTCGTGAGATTAGTATTATTATAGACCGTCGTCCGCATCAGGTCCCACGCTGTATACAACTCCTTTGGCACTGAAAAGTTTCCGGCATACCGGCTGCTGACCCAGTTTCGAAAATATACTCGTGTATCAATCGGTTTCGCCGACCAAGCCTGGTCTAACAGTAAATCATACACAACTTCATTCCCTTCCTGGCCTTCCATGGTGAGCCCGAATCCCACAAGCGACTGGGATTGATTTAACGCGTGGATAGGATCCGCCGTGATGTTCATAACTTGCCCGTACAAGCCGATATTTCCACCAAAGTCGTGTAATTGACACCAGATCCACGGCTTCCCGAAATAGGACTTTGTCCGTTGCCACTGCGGCCTTGACTCCGAGTATAGGTCTAGGATGAGCATATCATCATCCCTCTCCACCCCGCTCAAGTAGGCTGAGATTCGGCTGGAATTCCAAAAGTCCTTCTTATCATAGAACAACCACCCCTGCATCATCCATACCGCAGCCGGATTGACGGCTTTCAAACTCCGCCAGGTATGTAGTGACAAGTTGCGAAGGTACCCTAGCTCCCCAGACGCAGGATTAATCTCATTAAACTGATCGAGCGCATAAACATGTGTGACATTTCCAAAGGCACGCATTTGCCTCAAGATCACATTCTTCTGTAACTCGGCAAAGGTGTCATCAAGCGGACTCAAGAAGGACACTTCGGTAAACTTCGTCGCAAATCCTGACCACTGCGACCCATTCACCACGGTCGCATGCGGTCGAACCCGCTTTATAGCGGGTGGTACAAACCCAGGAAAAGCGGGAAGTATGGGTGTCATGCCTAGTTCAACGATTTGGTTGACGATTTTCTTCTGTAGCTCGAATTGCGCCTCGAGCCATGATATGCTGACGTTGTGGCCGCCCCAGGAGCCTTGGATGTTCCCCAGTCGATCCCATGCTTGGAAGGCAGGGCCGCTGAAGAATGGTAGTATCTCCTCGTCAGCCATTCCGAGGTCTCGAAGCGAGTCGAGAAGAACCTTCTCGTAGCCGACCCAGGCGAGGATTAGATTTACGCCTCTCAGGGCGGCCCAATCGAGTTCTAGTTCCCAATCTTCCCACGTCCAGAAGGCAGTCGTGTATGAGAAAGTCACTGCACCGAGCGTGTATGAGTAATAAGTCGTGCTATCAAGTTCAATCAAAGTCGGACAGGGCCCTGGCCAAAGAGATGTTTACCTGGATTGAGATGGTACCGCCATGTGACAATACTTTCGCCTGTCAGCGGCACATCGAGTTTGGGAAGAGATGCCGGCACAGCATGTAGTCGACTACCAACAAACCAATAGATATCCACATGCGTGATCTCACTAAGGTATCGATGTAGACTGTCAGTTCGTTAGCAGGACGCTGCATGATAAGATTTGTGGGATTCAGTTGGAGATACCCTGCGGCAAGCGCGCTTCGAGAATTCCCTTCCACATGAATTGAGCCATTGGCTTGTGTCGACACAGTGTACGCATCTTGGTGGTGGCGTCCGGTGGTAAAGTTCAGTGATGAACCGTTCAAGGAGAACAAGAATTTGTCGACATGATCTGGTAGTCTCCTTCGGACAAGATTGACGATTCCCTCCGTCGGATCCTGTTCACCTACGGCGGCAGTCGTAAGGAGGAACGTTGCCACTAGGCTCAATAATAGCGTTGGGCTGAACATCTCACTTTAGTTTGTCTATATTCTTATTTATCCTGTTAGGCAGTTCCAGGTGTCAAACTTGACTTCTTGATCCGCAATAGGATATCGCAAAGTGATGGTAGCTGATTGGTTCTGTCTTTGGGCGTGTCGTGAGCCTGCAGGACGATACGCTGTGGTAGGCTTGGTAAAGACAGTCTTCTCTACAAAGCAATGGCTTGAGAAAGAGCTAATTATTCCTATAACGAATGTATTAACGGGGCCAGCAGAGGAACTCCACGGAACATCGAATGAAATTAGGGTTCATGGATTGACGTAAGGAATGCCAAGAATACAAACAAACAGCATGGAATGACGTCTTGTATCCAACATGAAGTGCATACTGTGATAAACTAAACCCAGTCAAATGCAGTAGAAATAGAAATAATTATCATGAGGCATCGCAATGACCGCATAACCGAAGCCTACCCAATATACTCAACGAATTTCTTCCACATTTCATCCTCCGCCAGAGCCTCAATGTCACTCTCGTGCAAACAAAACAGGCCCTCCATACCCTCTCCATGTAACATCGGAGCAATGTAC
Organism: Aspergillus pseudonomiae; assembly: GCF_009193645.1. NCBI lineage: Eukaryota > Fungi > Ascomycota > Eurotiomycetes > Eurotiales > Aspergillaceae > Aspergillus > Aspergillus pseudonomiae. Next base: position 217,765 of record NW_022476038.1, on the reverse strand, counting down.
GACGAGCAAGGCAAAGGTTGGAATGTCGGTCTCCTCATAAGTCCAGGCTTCCCTAGCGGCCCGAAGTCAGGAGCCTTAACATGCGCAATAGACGAACAGGAGAAGTCCGTCTGCGGGTTGAAGCACCCGCCATAAGCAATATCCGATTTATCCGGCTCATTCGCGAGGAACGTGACGTAGCTACGGAGGGCATATTCGTTGCTGATTTCCTGTATGTCTTTGCGGAGGATCGACGCAAGTCGCGAGAGGGAGCTTTCGACGATGTCTTCGAAAGTGAGCCGCGTATTGCAGACGCGGACCATATGGCCTAAGTAGGCCGGAGTAAGTCTCATAATACGACGAAAGTCGACAGCTCGGCTGAGCTTTGAGAACGCGGTGGGCGTTTTGAGCTTCTTTAGACGGATGGTCGTGATCCGTTGCCAACAGAACGCAGTGATGGCATCGTTTAGAGACAGGGACTCTGTACAGGGGTCGAAATCTTCTGGCTTACTATTTGCCAGATCTCTGATCTTGTTCACTGAGTCCACCGGGAACCGATAATATCGCCATTTGTACGGAGCCAGTACATCCGACGGGGGAGGCGCCTTCATAATGACAGGAGGTTTGAGCTCGCTATGGTCCAGCAGGGGCTCATCTGGGCCGAGCAATCGAATCAAAGAGCGACGGTCGCGGTTTCCTTCGTGGAGTTGGAAGAGAGGGAACTGATCTCCACGCAAAGCGGTGGCCAACAAGTTCATGATTTGGAAAAGCCCCGTCCCGTCAATGATATTGTGCTGGGCGGCCAAATCCAGCAACAATCCGCCGCGGACGATGTTTGCCTGAAAGTCTAGGACAGGAGCCGGGCTTTCTTCTTTGTCCTGGTACGTTTCCGGAAACGCCACTCGTGAACTCAACAGATGCCCTGGTAACATGGAAGATGGCCCATGGGCGGCACACAGCTCATCATACGAAGCACATTCGGCGGTGCGATCCTGGACGCGTACGAAGACATAGTCCGCACTTTCCCATTCCTCGCAGCTCTCGACCTTGAACGTCCCGGAACTTCCAGCACAAATACCCTCATTGAGAACCTTTCCAGAGAGATACGGAAATGTCTTCATCACGAGGCGAACAGCGCGCTCGATATTCTGGATGGCAGCTTCGTGCTTACCATCCTCAACAGGGAAACATATCAGCATATGGCTGTAACTTTTGAGAACTGGAAGTTGGCCGATAACGTCCTGCACATGTTCGAAGATAGTCATTTTGGTGACCTCGGCTTGCAATGTGATTGAGAGCAGACGCGGAGATTGTTTAGGCTATCAAACCTGGTAGAAGGTGAACTCAGGAGACGACCGACGGACTAAATGAAAAGTACCACGACTCCCGGAAAAATCCAGCGCCGGCGTAACTGGAACGTTGTGTATTTTTGTAAGATTACAAAGTATATTAGTGGATCAGGGCGATCCTCATCTATTTGTCTGTTCTACAGACGCCTTTTATCATTCGAGAAAGCCCGAGTCGCCGAAACTCCGGTTCAACTGATGAATTATCAGTGTAGTGCTTAATTCACTGTTAGGACGAGCATGAAAGTTGCTTAGAATGAAACCTATCAAATGCAGGGTATCCCTATATATATGAGGTCTTATACGTCTTGGCTCAACTGCTCAGTCAATAGCACAAGCTCGTGGCAATTTGCAAACCCTGGGGCAAGGCGGGCCGTATTTCGCGCGCTATACTCGTCTCCACGAAATTTGAATTCAACATTCAGCCTGCAGCCACAATGCAAGGAACAAAGCGCCCATTTAATGCAGTCTGGTACAATGACGCTATGCAATGACTGTTGATAGTCGCTCGTGGCTTGTTTGATCGCCAGCCGCAGATGAAACTTGGCATTCGCTTGCCGAATCAAGGGACAAATCGAGAAGAATGCAATTAACCACTACTCCAGGATCCCTCGAAGTGAGACAACCTTGTCTTTCACATGAACGCTTGAACAGACGTTTGTCCTGTCCAGCCATGAGGGGCGTGTTTGCGGAAGAGGCCTGTGGAGTCTAGATCTTGAAGAGATTGCCAAGTCGTACGCATATCCCGTCCTAACCTGGAATGTCTTTCCTAATTTGTGTCCCCACAGCCAACCGATGATAATGAGTAACACACGTTCATTCGATGTCCTCTCATGCAGGATCAAGCAGCATGACAGACAGCCACGCACTTGTTACTGAGATATTCATGCACAGTTACCGAAAGCACTTGCTTGTTAACTCCAGAAGCACGACCGATCACCAATTGGCCTGGAAGGACACCAGAGGGCTATAGTGGCAAGCAGAGCCTGCTACTCAATTGCAACCACCTCGACCCAAGAAAAGGCACAAAGGCCTACCCATATGCCGGCGACCTAAACTTGTTCAACCGAGAATATTCGAACTTTACTATAGTGGAAATGTATCACCTGACGTTCAGAGAGATTGCTCTACCGTGATGTGCAACAGAGCGGCTGAGAGTGTTCCTCAACGTCGAAGGTACTCATTCTAGACTTGTGGTTGGCAGAATGCACAACAGACGCTTTTCTGCGAACAACGTGAATCGTCACGAATGGCGTCCACTTGCCCCTGTGCTTGAGCTTTAGTGAAGTCAGACACGAGCCCGTAGGACCAGTGCTGATAACACGAATAGTGTAGCCTTCAGAACAGCCTTGCAGCGTAATCATATGCACACGGTTCTCACACTTGTAACTGCAGAGTACAGAATTGCGCTCACCTGCTGAGTTTTGCCGTACGTTCATGCCATCTTGACGAGCTATAGATTGGATGTTCAACCCTCAAAGAGCTGGAAAATCTTGTAAAGCTTCTAGTATGGATAAGTGGCTAATGGATTAATGCTGATGAGCTATATTTAGTCCATTATTAGCATTTGTGTTGGCTTTCAACGTTTCTAGTCGCGTCGTATGACACCCATGAACGGTCTCTGCGAATCACACATGGGGCACTCGAAGAGTGGCTGTTCATTTACAGGGGCTAAAGGCTCACTTAACCAGCGTCCTCTGCCGGAAGATAAGCGCATGGGCTCCTATAGTGGCTTGAACGATGCCGTCCCCTGTCAAGGCCAAGACGCAAATTTTGTGTTAGCCAGCAGGGGCCCGTCACGAGATAGTCTGAGCCATTCAGCGCCCAGTTTAATTAGTCTATTTTCCAACCTACTAGGGATGTAGTATCACCGTTATGCACCAATTAGGATATGATTTGGCAACATAGCTGCGGTGTCGGTTTGCGATGTCGGCTGAGATGAGACCAAGCGTTGTTGAAAATTGCGATCCAGATATATGTTGGGTTGGATCAAGATCCATGTGCGAAACAGAGTGAGATGAAAACAGAGAGCTGTATTGCCGATGGTTTTATTAGATGTCAGACCAGACAGACGATGGAGCCTGGCTCTTGCATTTGTTAATAGGCGGACCATAAGTTTTTATATTCTCGCGCGATAAGCTGAGTCGTGCATCTATCCCAAGCCATTGTACGCACAGGAACGCCGTGCACCAGGCAGCTTACACTTCATCTCCATATTTTAAAGTCCCCTGTCGGTACGGCAAATCACTGTGGGGAGTACTTACCTATTGTTGAGCAAAGGTTGGCCCATAGCACCAACGACATAGCTTCAAGGGCGCATAATCCTTGATACCTGCCGAATATAAAATGGTGGCCTCGCAGAGTATTTCCCGCCAGCGGCCCGGTTCTGCTTGTGAGGAATGCCGTCGCCGTAAGGTCCGCTGTGACCGTCGACGTCCACAATGCCAAGTGTGCTTCGAGACTGGTATCGAGTGTAAGATAAGCACCACGAGACTTCCAAGGGGACCGCGAAAGGGTCAGCTGCGGACATTGAGAACACGGATCGGTAAGTCTTGTTTGATATCGACGAAGCTCGGTGCTCATATTGGCCAGCTGCCCTTGAACGCTGCCTGGCCGACCAGCATCCGGGAATCAATCAGCAAATGGCAGGGTTGTTTGACGGCGCAGGAGTCGAGTGCGACTCTGAAGAAGATCCCCTCCGTGAGATAGCTACACTGCCTGAACAAATTCCCGCAATATGTTCCGACGACCAGCAAGGAGGTGGGTCACCACGGTCCCCCGATCCTCAAACACGGCCAAGCGGACTAGTCTCCGATCTGATGCGCGCAGATCTGTAAGGCATCACATCAGAAGCTGGACACATTGCCAAGGCGTATACTAACCCTTACAGAGATCAATTGTACTTTGATCGTGTGCACCCCTTTTCTCCTATCTTACAGCGCTGGCGCTATCACGTGTGGGCGAGACAACCCAAGAAGAGTGAAGCTCAGATATGCCTACAGTATGCTATGTGGACGGTAGCCGCTTCCTTGTCGGCCCACTTTCAATCCCTCCGAGACACTCTGTACCAGGAGACGCGCCGGATGTTGGATGCTATGGACCTCCAAAGCCCCGTTGGCGGGATACTGGCAGTTGAGCAAGCGCAGGCATGGGTATTGGTTTCCGTTTACGAGTACATGCAGATGTCGCCTCAGCAGGCATGGATGAGTGCTGGTCGATGTTGTCGCCTGGTCCTGGGTATGCGGCTATACGAGATAGATGATCCTAATAACCCCGTAACAATGGCTCGGGAGCATGAACCGAGCTTAGTGGATTGGACCGGGCTGGAGGAGCAGCGGCGAACCTTTTGGATGGCCTATTCATTGGATCGGTTTATTAGCTTCCACAACGCGCTGCCATATACCTTAAATGAACACCTGGTATGTCTCATTATCAATACCACAGGGTATTACGCATCTAATAAGAGCAGATTGCGACTCGACTGCCGACATCGGAAGAAGACTTTCAAGCTGGCCATCCTACGGCAACCCCGTTTCTGCCGGAAGTCATGACGGGCTATTCAAGCAGCGATAGTGCCAGCGGCCAATCCTCTTTTAGTGAATGCATCATCCTAGCCACACTATGTGGCCGGGCACTCTCACACAGACAAACTTCGGCTGTGGAGCAAATGAATGGAGGCCTGGTTGATGGACTGTGGACTCGGCACCAATGGTTGCATGAAATGCTCACCTATCGCATCCAGGTGCTCTCCGCGTCAGCACATGTGGACCCGATGCTGATTTTCGCGAGGATCGTAGCGCAGACATTAGTTCTATTCCTACATAGCGTACTGGAAGCGATAACATGGAAGACAGGTGAGCATTTGTTAGGTATTTTCGAGTATGAGCGCCTTTGCGTGATGGCCGCACACGAAGTTGTCAATCTGGTGAAGCTACAGGGCCAACTAGGGTATTTTAAGGTACTTTGCCAATTCGACCAGCCAGAGAATGTTTATTGACAATATAGGTGCATCCATTGACCCCGATCCCGATCATGATGTGTACCGAGTTCTTCACAGCACATGCGTATCTTGACGGCTCCTTCGATATCATGCTACAGGAACTGCTCGAATGCCTGCAGGATTTGGACCGAGTGAAGAATCCGAGCCAGAGCCCTGGGATATCTGTTTAAAATTGAAATTGGCGCGTCCTAATGGGGCCATGAACATACCGCCAGCATATCGACATATCCATTGGATGTGGACCAAAGGGCTGGATTATGTGTAATTGGTGATCATGTGATAGATCTCGAGGAAGCATAGACCGTAAGCTCCATCTCGTACAAATGGCGCTTTCATTCTATATAACCTTTATCTTCCTTGGGAGAATGCCATCTTGTATAATGAGTCTACGGAAAAGAGGCCCGCGCCCCACCACGTTGGGCATATCCCTTGCTGGCGCTGCTCCAATAGCATCCATGGTAGGATTGCAAATAACCTCCGCGACATACGCATATGACAAGAGATCAGCTGGTATGTGAAAGCGGAGAGCAGCCACCGTGTGACAGTAGGGAATCCATCACTGGTCCATAGACTGTTTGTGTCTGTTCTTTGTTTCAGACTAGGAATGGGCCAGTCAGCCACCCCGAGGAGATGACCCGAAGACAAACTCCGACTGGTAATGCCTTCGCTAATGAAATATCAATACGATTGGTATAGACCAGGGCGTGTCCAGAGAAATACCAGGCCAGTGTAGTACTCGGGACGCGGGGTCAGAGGGTGGCTTGAGCCATGGAAGGAAACAAGGAGGTCTCCCTTGGACCGTGTTATAGTCTTCCACCCCCGCCCTCATTTTTTTGTTCTGGTCTTGTAGCCCATCCTTGCCTCAAGTTGAATCAATATGGCCAGCCAGCTGAAGCCACCACCTGGTGGGAAGACTGTCGTCATATTCGGCTGCCAATGTGTGTCGTTCACTATCGACGACTTCCATCGTCTCAGGGCCACGGTCCTGGGCACACCAGAGCATCGCTGGATCCAAGATGTCCTATCGGAGCTACCAGTATACTATCGCACGGCAGCCACGACATACGTCCAGAAACTGCAGAACATCCCTGGGACACAGCAGCTCCGTGATTTAGCTGAATGGTTCCGCACAGGAGAGGTGCCGACAGACAGCTTTCCGTTGACGTATATCCAACTAGCCCCAATATTAATGATAACCCACTTTGTGGAATACTGGCAATATCTTCGCCTTGGGCACCCTAAAAGTCCAACATCTGGCAATGAGCCATTGACAGAAGGCTCGGTCGTGGAGATCGTAGGGTTTTGTATTGGGTTCCTAAGTGCTGCTGTTGTTTCTGTCGCTAGTAACCAGGAGGAACTATGGAAATATGGCGCTGTTGCTCTGAGGCTAGCAACATTAATGGGTGCTATCGGTGATGCACAGGAGAGGGAAGAGGAGTATACCTCGCTTGCAACGGTCTGGAAATCTGCCGACCTTGAAAAAAGGTTGCCACTAATTTTGGAGCCATTTGCGGAGGTACGTTCATTGACCTCCGATACAGGACCAAAACAGTTGACAGAGTAGTCGTATGTCACGGTACGCTTCGACGCCAACCGTGCCACTATCATGACACCGCGTCAGACAATTAAGCAGCTAGAAGAGGCATTGCAATCAGCTGGATTCAATACCACGCGAGTCGAATTCAATGGCAGATATCACTGGGCTGGAAATGAGGATATAGTGCATGCACTGTGCCGAATGTGTGATAGCGATCCAGCCTTGCAACTGCCCGGTGCCTCTCAATCGGTGGATCCCACGCGGCCTGGTATATCAATGGACACTGCTCGTCCGGGTCCTCTTCATGAGTTTGTATTACGGTCAATCTTAGCACAGCAGTGTCAATGGGTTGACACATTCTGCACAGTATATCAGGCTCACCTGGAAGACACTTCATCAATCATCGTTGAATTTGGACCAGAACGGTGCATCCCGCCTACATATATGCGCAAGCTACGGGGACGCACTGTGCACTTCGCAGATCTCGATCTAAGCCCACTCTCGCGAACTTCGCCTCTACACCAAAAACCACGGAGTTACGATAGCGACATTGCCGTAGTTGGCATGGCCTGTCGCGTGGCGGGTGCAGATGATTTGGAGGAGTTCTGGAAGTTACTTTGTTCCGGGGAGTCACAGCATCAAGAAATGCCCCTAGAGCGATACCGAAACTATGAGACACCATGGAGACCGGGTGCCATCAAACCCTGGTTTGGGAACTTTGTCCGGGACATAGACGCATTCGATCACAAATTTTTCAAAAAGGTGCCACGGGAGGCCATGTCCCAAGATCCTCAGCAACGGCTGCTTTTACAAGTCGCCTACCAGGCCGTGCAGCAGTCAGGGTACTTCCATCAGTCCGACATTAACAAGAATATTGGGTGCTACATTGCGTCCTGTACGGTAGACTATGAACACAATGTCAATTGCAACCCAGTTTCCGCATATTCGGCAACCGGGCTACTTAGGAGTTTCATGGCTGGTAAACTGAGCCACTACTTTGGTTGGCGTGGTCCTGCATTTTGTGTTGATAGCGCATGTTCCGGGTCTGCTGTCGCACTTCATCAAGCGTGTCAATCTATAATACGAGGAGAGTGTACTGCAGCGCTGGTCGGCGGTGCTAACGCTATTATGAGTCCTTTGGCGTATGACAATCTTGCAGGGGCTTCATTTGTGAGTCCCACAGGACCTTGCAAGCCATTTGACGCAAGCGCGGATGGATATTGTCGTGGGGAGGGATTTGCTGCAATCTTTATCAAAAAGATGTCGGAGGCTTTGGCAAGTGGTGACATTATCCTGGGAACAATCGCTTCTACAGCCGTCGAGCAGAACAGTAACTGCACACCGATCGTAGTGCCCGACGCGTGCTCTCTTGCAGGGTTGTTCACGCAGGTGACTAGACAGGCACACCTCCATCCTCGGGATATATCAGTTGTTGAAGCTCATGGAACCGGTACACAGGCTGGTGATCCTGCGGAATACGTCAGCATCAGAAAGGCATTGGCCGGGCCACAGCGCACTACTCCATTAGCCCTGGGGTCTGTTAAAGGCCTGATCGGACATACTGAAGGTGTGTCCGGCCTGGTTTCGTTGGTGAAGATCTTGTTAATGATAAACGAGGGCAAGATTCCTCCGCAGCCGAACTTCCACACACTGAATCGACATATCGAAGCATCTCCGGATGATCAGATGCATTTCTCAATGACTCTCAAAGATTGGACAGCAGGCTTCCGTGCGGCACTAATCAATAACTACGGTGCATCGGGATCTAATGCATCTATGGTGATCACGGAAGCTCCTGGTGCGTCCGACCATCGGATGTCCTCTTCCACCCATGCCTCTAGCTTCCCTCTTCCAATCCGAATATGCGCTTCAGATGACGGCCGACTTAGTGATTGCACCCACCGGTTGCACCAATTCCTCCATCATCAAGTAATATCTGCAGCATCTGCTACAGACTTGGGAAACCTATCGTTTAACATCTGTCGTCAGTCCAATCCCACACTAGAGTCGCAGTTAGCCTTCTGCTGCTGCTCTCAGTCGGAGCTTGCTTCGAAGTTGTGCTCCATTATGAATGGTGATGTGACCAACACTTACAGGCTTATAAAGAGTCCTCGCCCCGTTGTATTGTGTTTTGGTGGCCAGATCTCTATTTTTGTGGGCTTGGACCGCACCGTATATGATTCCATCTGGCTTCTTCGTCATCACTTGGGGCAATGTGATTCCCTAGCTCAGTCATCTGGATGCGGTAGCCTTTTCCCTTCCATCTTTGAGCACAACCCCATTACCGACCATGTACAGTTACACATCCAACTCTTTTCCTTACAATACTCCTGCGCACGGTGCTGGATGGATTCGGGGCTATCTGTTGCAGCTGTTGTTGGACATAGCTTTGGCGAATTGACCGCACTATGCATATGTGGCGCTTTATCACTTCGCGACGCAATTACACTGATCGCTCGCCGCGCAGCTATCATTCGTGATGGCTGGGGCCCTGACCCTGGCGCTATGATTGTCGTGGAGGGAAATAAGGACGACGTCATACTTCTCATAGATGATGCCTATCGCAGGGGCCCCAAACATATTGATCCAGCAACGATTGCTTGCTTTAATGGCCCCAGCAACTTTACACTAGCTGGAGCTACGGCTGCAATTGATGCCGTTCAAGCAACCCTTAAAGCCCCCGCGTATGCTAGCCTTAAGGCGAAAAGATTATGTGTTACAAATGCCTTCCATTCGGGCCTCGTTGAACCTTTGTTGCCAGCCGTCAAGGGTGTTATGAGTGGGATAAACCCTCAACAGCCAATCATTCTGTGCGAGAGGGCAACACGGAACTCGTGCACGGCTACAATGTCGTCCAGCACGGTTGCAGAACATCTCCGTGAGCCAGTCTACTTCCACCACGCAGTACAACGATTGGAGGAGAGATATGGCCCATGCGTATGGGTAGAGGCCGGCTCCAATTCCACGATCACAGTCATGGTCAGCCGGGCTCTTTCCTCGTCATCGGGACACCACTTTCAAGCTGTGAACATCACATCTCGCCGCGGCATGCAAAGCCTAAGCGATTCAACGGTCAGTCTCTGGAAGGCAAGCGTATCAGTAACCTTCTGGGCGCACCATCCCCGGCAGTCGCGTGACTACGCCCCTATACTTCTACCGCCATATCAATTTGACAAAAGTCGGCATTGGCTTTCAAACAAAAGCCTGCCTGGTCCTTCCCACGAGGTGGGTACTAGACCAGCGATTGACGCGTCTGCTTTACGATTTGTCGGATACCAAGATAGCCAGCAACTAGTTGCCAGATTTAACATCGACATTTCTCATCCGCAGTACCAGGAGTTGATTGCGGGGCATGTTGTTTCACATACTGCGCCAGTTGCGCCTGCGTCTTTAATGCTGGATTACGTGGTTGAAGCATTGCGCAGGTTTCCAGAATGTAAAGGGAGAATTCCCCAGGTTCAGAATGTGACGAGCGATGCACCTCTCTGTCTGGACATGTCCCGAGATCTATGGATTGAGTTACATGCGCAGGACACCCATAAGCATATATGGGATTTAAGGTACCTGAGTGAACAACGACAAAAGGGGCCACGGTCACAAGTCCTCCACTGTTCTGCCAGATTCAATATGTTTGACCCACATGATGCACAGATATGCGGCGAATTCGCTAGATACAGCCGCCTGGTGAGCCATCACCATTGCACGGAGCTTTTGAATGATCTGAATATAAGTGAGATAATTCAAGGGCGGAATGTCTACCGGACTTTTGCTGAGATTGTAGACTATTCTGAGCCATATCGTGGAGTGCAAAAGCTCGTTGGAAGTGATAATGAGTCAGCAGGTAGAGTAGTAAAGAGGTACACCGGACAGACATGGGCGGATACATGTCTGTGTGACTCGTTTAGCCAGGTTGGTGGCTTTTGGGTCAATTGCATGACGGATCGGGCACCCTCCGATATGTACCTAGCCAGTGGCATGGAGAGATGGATGCGCTCGCCAATATATGCTGACCCTGCTACCCCTCGGCCGGACACATGGGATATATTAGCAAGACACGAGCAAAGAGATGACTATTATACTAGTGATATCTTCGTGTTTGATCCGACAACGGGACAGCTTGTCGAGATCTTTCTGGGGATGAAATATACGAAAGTGAAAAAGGCAACATTTTCCAAGATTATCGGCGAATTTATGCCACGATGTGCAACACGTTCATCCGATGGTGGAAAGCCTCAGCTTGCAGTGTCGCACCCAGCCGTACCGGCCCCAGAAGATGCTGGAGCCAAGTCCAAGCAGAGCCAGCAGAGTTCGAGGATTAACCTTACAGCCCGGGTCAAGGCAGTTGTAGCTAATTTCTGTGCCATGGACCCTAACGAGATCATGGAGGACGGTAACATGGCAGACGCCGGAGTGGACTCGCTCATGGCGATGGAACTCGCTCGTGAGATGGAGGAGGCCTTTCAGTGTACGTTACCTGCCGCAAATTTGATGGAGGCAGATACATTCCGAGACTTGGTCGATTGCGTCAAGGCTGCCGTGGGAGAGTGTGACAATGACGAACAGGATAATTCCAACTGGAGTCTAGAGGATACAAGCTCCAAAGACAGTAGTCCTGATAGGGGCTTCAACACTCCTAACACAGAGCCAGGCACCAGTGTTGCATCGGATACTCCAGATCTAGAGCTACCCTTGCGAAGTGTATTAGAGGCATTTGGAGAGACCAAGGCGCTCACCGACCGTTTCCTTGAGGAGAATAAGTGCAGCGGCCGTATACAGATCTTTGCGCCGCTGCAGATTGAGCTGTGTATTACGTTAACACTAGAAGCATTTGAGCAACTTGGTTGTTACATCCGCACTGCATCGCGTGGCCAGTGCCTCGACCGAATACCGTTCGACCCACAGCATCAAGAACTAGTCGACTACCTTTACAAGAGACTTGAAGAAGCAGAACTTGTTCACCTAGACGGCAACACTGTCATCCGCACAGCCATCCCAGCCCCCAACAAATCTAGTCTTTCTATTCTGGAAGAAATCAAGTGCTCGTATCCCGAGTATTCTGGCGCCAGCAAATTAGCTTATTTCACGGGCAGCAAGCTGGCTTCTGTGTTGCGCGGTGAACAAGACGGCCTTCAGTTGATCTTTGGCACCAAGGAGGGTCAGGAACTAGTATCATGGATGTATGGTGACGAGCCGCACAATATTGTGGGATATCTGCAAATGATAGACTTCACAAAACGGCTGATAAAGAAAGTTCTAATAGCAGGAACGGAGGTGGGACCTCTCAGGATTCTAGAGATGGGAGCAGGTACGGGAGGGGGCACGAAATGGTTTCTTCCGGTTTTATCAAAGCTTGACATTCCGGTCGAGTACACTTTCACCGACATCTCAACAGCCTTTATTACACAAGCCAGACGACGCTTCAAGGAGCATTCATTTGTGCGATATCGCGTTCATGATATTGAGAAGCCCCCTGCCGATGACCTCGTCGGCACGCAGCATATCATCATAGCCAGCAACGCTGTTCACGCTACATCCAACCTGCAGGAGTCCACGCGAAACATGCGGGCAGCCTTACGGCCAGACGGAGTCGTTCTGATGTTGGAAATGACGCGACCAGCCTTCGCAATTGATATTGTCTTTGGGCTCTTCCGCGGTTGGTGGGTGTTCAATGACGGTCGCAACCATGCCATTACCAACGAACGGCGCTGGGAGGCCGATATGCACACAGTAGGCTACGGGCATGTGGATTGGACAGATGGTCATTCACCAGAGGTAAGCGTGCAGAGGGTCATCTTCGCCACAGCAACTGGGACGCAAAGTCAACGCTTGCCGCTCGGCAGCCCTATAGAGAGGGTGCACCCAGAAAACCAGGCCGATAACAGCGCACGAAACAAAGTAATTACCGAGTATATCCGACGGAGTATTGAGGATTTCACTCCGCCCACAGCTTCACGCAGCGGCTTTGGGTCAGATGGGCAGGTGGTACTATTGACTGGTGCAACCGGTAGCCTGGGTTGCCATATTATGGCACATCTTGCCCGACAACAGTCCGTGGGCACAATATTCTGTCTGAACCGAACTAAAGGCAATGACGAGCCATTGGAAAGACAGACATCCGCACTGAAAAAGCGGGGGATCTGCTTAGCCGCTCATGAACTGAGTAAGGTAAAAGTACTGGGGGCAACCACCTATCACAGCAACTTAGGACTTTCGTCAGAGCAATATGACACTCTCAAGACTACTGTGACCCATATTATCCACAATGCTTGGCCAATGAATGGAGCCTCAGACATATCAGGCTTTGAGAAGCAATTCCAAGTGATGCGTCACCTAGTTGATCTCGCGAACGACATTGCATGCCATCATCGAAAGGACTCGGGAGTTAGGTTTCAGTTTGTTTCCTCTATTGCGACTGTTGGACATTACCCCTCTATCACCAGGCAGAATAATGTCCCAGAGCAATCAACAAACATCGAGTTTGTATTACCCAATGGATACAGTGAGGCAAAGTTTATCTGCGAGCGGATTCTTGAAGAGACTCTTCAGCGATATCCCAATCGCTTCCAAGCTATGATAGTCCGCCCAGGCCAGATTTCTGGGTGTTCCAGCAGTGGGTGCTGGAAAATAGCAGAGCACTTCCCAGCCATAGTCAAGTCGGCACAGACACTCAAGCTACTTCCAGACCTGCAAGGAGCACTCTCATGGACACCTGTGAACGAGGTCGCCGCCAGTCTGGTGGAGCTGCTGGTCACCGACAATACACCCTTCCCGGTGTACCACTTGGATAACCCCGTTCGCCAACGATGGCATAATATGATAGCCCTTTTGGCCAGTGAGCTTGGTATTCCCACTAGTAGCATTGTCCCGTTCTCTGAATGGATCCAACGAGTCCGCAGTTATCCGGGATCAGCAGAAGATAATCCAGCACGTCTGATGGCCGACTGGTTGGAAGAAAACTTCGAACGTATGTCATGTGGCGGGGTTTTGTTGGAAACGACAAGAGCGAAGGAGCATTCCTCGACTCTGGCGAGGGTCGGGCCAGTCAGTGACGAGACCGCTCGGCGGTATTTACATAATTGGAAGCAGTGCGGATTCCTGCACTAGATGCTGGATATCCAATGGAAGTTAACTTGTTCTCACTAATGGATTGTTATTTCACCTCAATTTAGTTGAGTCAAAGAATATCCATCGTCCACCAGGAATTTGTAGATTAATTCGAGTACGGACGGCGTTAGTGATTGTTTTGTTCCAAGTTGGCCCTTAATTTCTCGCGCTAGGCTAATTACGGTAAGGCGCTGTCGGCACTGACCGCTGCGAAGAAGCCTGGACGCCTGGGCTCGGTGCCAAATACTATCTAACTCTCAACAAGCAATATTTACGTTACATCTCATGAAGCTCGCACAGAGTCGTAAAAATCCCACCACCTCACAAGTTCCCTACTGCAACCCGCTGTTAACATGAGCTGAAACGAACAATGGTGTTCCACTTGTCGTCATGGAAATCCTGACCAGAGAAGGTCTGACCTCCACGAAGACAAGTGTTTTTAATCAGCTGCGCGCCGTCGGCAATGTTGTTGAAGCTGGGCAGGACTTTCGTGAAGGTATTCTTTAATCCAGGTCAATATGCGTTACTACAAACGAGCACGTAATCTCAAAGTACTTACATCATTGCACCACCAAATAGCTGATGACCAGGAACAACTGACCTGACCACAGCTGCCGGGGCCGGGTCCTCTTTGAGGCTGGCCAGGAACACTTCTCAAGTACTTAATGCCTTGGTCGATATTGTTGGCATAGGCACTGGGAAATTTGCCGCAAACAACATCGCCACGCTTGGCCAAGTGCGATGAAGCGCCTGCTTCCTCAGCAGACTCCTTGGCGGGCTCGTCAATCTCAGGAACAACGGTGGCGAACTCGGCCTCATAGTTAGGATTGATCTCGCGCAGTTGAGATAGGACCTTCTCGACTGTGCCATTCAGAACGACGGTTGGGCCTCCGGGAGTCGTCTCGACTTCCCATGAGATCTCCTCAACGGTATATCCCTCGATGGGGGACTCGTTGGCTTGAACCTGATGTAGGGTTAGACAAAACTGAGCAAGCACAAGGCGAACGGGATAGGGTTCAGACATACCTGAGCCATTAGGCCAGCAGCGAACAAGCAAAGGACGTTAAAGGGTTTCATGATTGGGATGTTTATTGTCTCGGTAGAACCAATATCGTGAGCATAAGCAATTCTACCCTCTGGATATTATAACGGCTTTATAGCAAAGGCCTGCGGCTCTGCACACAGGTAATTAACAGCAGAGTTACATTGTCGCAGCGGACTAGTTGTGCACTAATCCACTCGTAAGTTCCTAGCAAGTTCTATGGGATATGAAGATGGAGGTACCATGGGAAACAGATGCAAGACCAAGACATAGCCAGGGTCGGGACTTTGGTAGGTGGGTCATTAGCTCTACTAGAGAGATAAAAAGGCTGAAAGAACAGGAATCTGGCCCTCAAATGTTTGTTTAATGAATTTTCTCTCAGTTCAACTAGTATTGACTCAGCTCCTACTTACTCGCCTCTCAATGGTCTTGCATTTCCTTTAAAATCATTCCACACCATTTAATAGACCCCCAACCACAGGACTCAGAAGTATCAGGAGTGATACAGGGTCCAGGAGGGTCTAGTCCCCGGGCAAGGTGAACTTGGTTCCTCACTCGCCATATTAGAATCGCTTGATAGGGCGCCACGAGATCGGTGCGGGTCATGGAGTACTTCGTGCAAATTTCCGGTTTCAGACAGCAACGGGGCATCTGTATCTGCCTTTTTAACTTTCTGTCCATTGAAAGCGAACCAAACAGCGACGTACTCCGGAGTATATTGATATTTCTCGTGTGAAAGTGCTTGTGTCGACTTTAAGCGAGACTAGCTGGGTATCTCTGACCCACCGTCGCCTCCCCAATCCCCACATATTGTCTTACTGTGTTGGGGGCGGAATCTAAGTCTCAGATCCAAGAGATGAGCAGAAAGGGATGTTGCTCTTTCTTTTCAGGTCAGTCATCGATAAAACACTGTCATACCTTCAAGCCATATATGACGCAATGGCCGTGTTTGAAAAAGAGCTTTGCTCTTGGTACGCTTAATACGGCTTTGGAATCTACCAACATCAAGCACATTTTCAATCAACGATAGGGATATGCCAATAGAGCTAGGGAGTTTCCTGCAGCTTAATTCGGTTGAATGCTTCGTCTGTGTAGGAGACAAGCCGCCAGCAAAGCCTGCTTGACTATGGCGTTTGCTCTATCACCACGTAAGCAGGCTACCCAGGAACTTCTTATCATACAACGAAGAGCAGTAAGCTATTTTTGTAGTTAGTCATCCGGGGCTGTGGGGACTTACACGCATGGCGATACAGTAGAGCACATGCGGCAGTGATGCTTTCTGAAGCATTACTATATTAGTTGCGGCATTGCTTGTAGCTCAGCATATGGGGAGCTTAGATCTCTCTAACTTTGCTGGACTTGGGTTGTCACTGCAAAAGGAATGATAATACCATACATTGCTGGGTCTTCCCTGGAGTTTACCAGACCACATTGTGACAATGAATAGTCAAATTGCCGAACAGGACTTGAGACAAATAGCACAAGGCCTATGATATATAATAAGAGCTAGTCGCATTAACCTTATCAGCTCCTTTAGTTCCCCTTCGACGTGACAATATCTCATAATAATCATGAAAAAGGCCTCTCTGGGACTTACCCAATTCTTTTCGAACACAGGCTTCTGTTATTTGTCATTGACGCAATGTCTATCAACCGCATGAGCATTAAGTATGTGCTCAACACTGTTGAGCCAGATACTAGTATCTATGACGGGGGCCAAGCGCTATTTGAGAGCTCAATTGACCAATGCTATGAGGCAGACAGTGTTCCGCCGAGTTATCAGCCATTACCCGAGTGGCCTTCCACTACACATCGGCATGTTTGTATAAATTGCTGCCATGAAGATTGGTCTGCTAACCATACTTAGAAATATCCCTAGCACAGGCTTTGAGGCACTATGTTTCTGCCCTTGGTGTCCAGACCGGTGGTTTAGTGATGATGACATTGAGGCTCACGTTGTAGGCCATATTCAGGAGGTCGATAAGGCGATTTGGGTCGACGATGGAAAGGACCATAATATCACACTTACCAAAGTGGTAGCTTATATCATGATGTGCGTGGAGCATCCTCCACCATACTCTTGCATATATCCAGATGGAAGTCGATGTGGGACCTTTCAGAACCCACAGGACATTCTGGACCATATCTACCAAGTGCATTGTCCCAGGCCATTCAAGTGCCCATGGCGCCCTTGTGAGGGGCCGAGCTCCGTTCAATTTGGGTACGATAGGTTCAAGGCGCATGTCAGAAGATGCCATCTTTCTCCAATCTGGTACATGTGCTGTGACTGCCATATGGTGGTGAGAAACCGGGCGGGCCTTGTTGCCCATGCATGGCATAGAAGACACCTGGAAATCGAATGTGCCCATCACAAAGACGCTCAAGCCTATGACTAGTTGCATGCTCTTCTTTCTTTGTTTGCACGCTGTTTTGTCTATTTTCTTTCGTTGCTTGTTTATTGTCTATTTCCATTATTCCGATAACTTAGCCAACAGCGAGCATTATACGGCTATCAGGAAATCTCCAGCTCAGCCATTCATATGTAGTCAGATTTACCGGAGCTAACTACGGTCATGTTAATAAAATAACGTATGATAGGCTATTATATACAAAGTTTCCCTCTTCTGTTGATTGTAATTCCCGAATTTTTCTCGTTGATTTCTTATGTATACTATAGTACTCTAACACGATTCGGTCTCAGTTGAATTTATGTTGTGCGATAGTGCTGGTGACTAGATAAATCAAGCAAAGGAAATACAAATATGACGAAATATTTCTACTCATAAACTACTACGTAGCTGCAGTTGTTGTTGAAACTACTAGTGGCCTTATTAGTAGTATTAGTGTGATCTGGCTTAAAAAGGTAATTCATGGCCTCAGGAACTACTACACCTATTGAGAAAGGATGTGGATGCTTCAAGCTTCCCCTTCCGCCTCCAGTTGCTCGGAACAGATTCAATAGAACCGCATCCTATCACCCTCCACTTGATCACATCACTCAAGTATCCGAACAAAATGAATCCAGTCCTCCTTGTGCTACTCAGTTTCATTTGTCTTGCTTTTGCCACTCAGCCCTCTCCGTGCGTCAAGATCCACATGATCGTTGCCCGACAGAGTAGCGCCTGGCCAGGGGAAGGTCGTTTGAAAGAGCTAGCTGATTATATCAAACAAAAACTCCCAAGTTCTGACTCGGAAGCGCTCCAGTATCCGGCATATGGCGATATCTGGCGATATCATTCGTCGGTGTTCGCTGGGGACAAGGCTATGGTCACTGCTATCATTAACTATACGTCACATTGTCCGGATTCAAAGATTGTGCTTCTAGGATACTCTCAGGCTAGTTGTTCATTTTGGCCATTTCGTTTTCTTTGCTAACAGCAGTCAGGGTGCTCATATCATCGGTGACATTCTTTGCGGCTCCATAGTCGAGAGGGATTTTCCACCTATCCCTCCAATTCACGATCACCTGGGTGCAAGGAGTAGGTGAGCGTCAGTCTCATAACAAAGTTAGCTACTTACCGGTCTACAGTTATCGCAGCGGTTTCAATGGGGGATCCTACATTTGTCCCAAGTCTTCCGTATGACTTCGGCACAAGCAAGAACACCGGGGTTCGACTTTCCTCTCCGAACTAGAGCTACAACTAATATGTAGAGCCAGAAGTTCCCGCGCGTGAACAACACAGTGTGCACCAAATACGACTTCATTCGGCGGTCGTATTGCGATGAGGGCGACATATACTGCGCGTCGGGGTTTTGGTTCGGGGTTCATAGAAGATACGCGGTGAAATACAAGGACGACGCGACACGTTTTGTGCTTTCGAGAGTTAATGCAACAATGTGACAGTGGTCACATGATGATTTTATGATGGGGTTAAGAAGTGGTGAGAATGCTGAGTGGAGGGCAGACATTACTGACGCCAATACAGCTATCCGTTGTGGAGGATTGGCGCTGCTCATCTACATAGCTAGAGATAATTATCCAGCTGTGCTCTTGATCAGACCTAATAGCATCAACTAAGTTCTGCACTTTAAGAGAATGTTCTCAATATTCTATGCATTTCTACAAGAGTATGTCCTGGATGATAGCGTCGGTACACGTGTTTGATTATGGAGGGCACCGAGAAATGTGATACATCACATGCAGCACTGCATGCCCAAGGCATCCATTACCAACCCCACCATTTACCAGGCCCAACTCATTCTCTATGTTCCTTGAGTTAATTCCAAAGCTGATGATATCGTGACAATGTCCCTCCATGCATCTAATCTCTTCTCTGTCCAAGGTATCGTCGCCGTCATTACAGGCGGTGGAACAGGCAGGTAGTAGTATCCCTACATCTCAGTATGATACTAACAGATACAGGCCTCGGACGGGCCATTGCCCTTGCTCTAGATGTCAACAACGCCGCCAAAGTTTTTATCCTCGGGCGTCGTGAGCAACCACTCCATGAAACAGCCGCTCAAGCGACGAATCATTCCATCATTCCCATTGTCACAGACATAACCTCGCAAGAATCTCTAGAAAATGCATACCGCACCGTAGCGGCCCAGACTTCGCACATCGACCTTCTATTTGCGAATAGCGGCACCAACGGTCCATCGGCCCTTTTACCGCCAAAACCAGACGGGTCCCCTCCAACCCTGACTGAATTTCGCGACCATCACTGGGGTCATCGAATGATCGACTTCTCCGAGGCTCTGGACGTCAACGTTACCGGCACACACTACACCATTTTGGCGTTTCTGCCGCTGCTAGACGAGGCAAACAAGCGCCGCCCACAACAAGATTCCAATGAGCTTGCACTACCGCATCCGCAAGTGATTGTGACCAGTTCCATATCGGCAATAGTAAATCGTCCATCGAGTCTAGCATATTCATTCTCGAAGGCCGCTCTACTGCATTTAGTGAAGGTGTTTGCGGCCCAGCTCGCGCCATACCGGATCCGTGTCAATGGTGTGGCCCCAGGCTTGTTCTATAGTGACCTCTCGAAACATCTATTTGAGAGAAATGGAGTGTCAGGGCGTGGAATCTCAGACGAGTCTTTTACGTCTGATTTCATTCCTATCACTCGGGCAGGCAGCGATGAGGATATTGCCGGTACGATACTGTGGATGACGAGTCGGTCAGGGGGATACTTGAATGGGGAGACAATCTTGCTTGATGGAGGCCGAGCGGCGGTTGTCAGATAGGCTTGTCGGCCATTATATATATGGTTTGTCTGTCGTCTGACTAGTAAGCTTATGCCACGATATATATTATAGTGAGTTATAGAGTGCTCGCGATGACTACGTGAGCCCTAAAGATTGACTAGTGAGGCGTGGGCAAAGAGAGAGCATCTATACATTTCCATTTCCCAGCATGGAAGAGTCATATTATCCTCACAAGACCAACAGCCATTCACCCTGTCTGGCCCATAGATCATCAAATGCATTTATTATGCCTAACTGTGCATAACTCTGTCTGACTAAGCATGTTCCACCAATGAGAAGCTACTACAATCCCCAGATCGACATCATGAATCATGACGTTTCTTATCTTATCAACGCCAATCACTTCCGCTGGCACCCAACTTTCTCCTTTTCATCATCCATACAGCAACAGACAACAACCACTGCAAACTCTATGAAACAGGGTCAATGACAACCAAAATGCAACAATGGCCAACCACCAATCTATCAAGCGCAAACCCGTCGCCTTGCCTCCGCAAGAAACGGGCATTATCCTAACCACCGCACCACGCCCACAAACCTCCAGCGGAAGGACATCAAACACAACAACACCAACACTGAGACCAACCACCAGCCATGGAAGACCCCCCGAACCATATGGACCACCACCGCCCTACTACCAAGGTCCCAATGTCGCACCTCCAGTACCAAAATCATCAATCAATCTCCGACCACCCCTCCAAACAAGCCTTTCAACCCCACCCCTCCGCAACCACAAAAGCACCCCCAACCTGCGCAATCCGCCATCCGCCCTCGCCCGCTCCGCCACCTCCCTCCCTCCCCCGGGCCCAAACGCCATCCAAAAGGCCTACGGCGAAGTCTCCCACTTCCTAGGCGGTCTAATCGCGCACCCGACCGAATCAACCCGCCACTACACAATCCTCCGACACTCCCATGGCATAGTCTTCTACCGCGGGAGCACGACCTCCATCGCCATATCCATTTTCTCAGATACACCTCTCCCCGCAGACAGAACATACTTCCTCCAAAGCCGCGGCTGGACCGGGAAAACAGGCATGAAAGCCAAGGCTCTCTTCCGGCTAACAGATGACTGGCTAGACGTGACGCCGTCATTCGCACTTCGCGCAAACCAAGTGTCTCCGGGCGATGAGCGCGCCTGGCAAAGAGACATTAACAAATTCCGCAAAAAGGCGCCGTCAAAGCTACTAAGCCACAAACTCCGCGAGACCATCGTCGCAAGAATCCCCGCCGAGGCAGGCGACGGCTACTTCCAACTGAACCTCTGTCAATCCGCGAAGAAAAAGGTCCTCTGTTCGAGTCCCGTCTTCAGGGTCCTCAGTACCTCGCTAGACCCCAGCTCACTGCGCGGCGCAAGTCTATCAACCATGCCCCTCGAGGTCGGCGCAATGGTCCTAAGTACATACGCCCAAACAGCGGCACAGGCGATCCTAAACCCAGTTACATCGGCCGTCTCAAATAGATTGTCGCCCTATAAACCAGGCACAATCACACAAACGGCAGCAGAAACAGCATACTCTCTAAGCGGGGCGGAAGATCGCGTCGCGCGCATGAGAAACCACAGAGGCAACGATGATTCAGCCCCCGCCGATGAGACGGAAAGTCGAGCCAGACAAATCCAAGAATACCAAAAGGCCGCGGCGCTGGAAAACGGCCCGCAGTCCCCCTTCCCGATGGACTTTAAAGCGCGCACTCAGCCCGAAACTCAGGGACCATTCGGCGAAACCCCGCGGTACACACTTACCAAAGTCCCGGATACAGTACTGGACAAACTACGGGGGTATTTCCTCGCCTGGGCACGCTACGACTTCGACAGGAGACCGTCAAATACACCTCCTAAGTCACCTACTCAGTTTCCAAGTTCACCATACACTCCTTACAACCCCGACACAGCACATCTGACACCATCCAACCCACCGGACCTCCAAACCCAAAGTCAGAAAAGCCCCTGGTACCCAACAATCCTCTCCATCAGTCCCTTAAACCCATCATACCAGGGCAGGGTGAACCTAAGCTCAGCGATGCAAAAAGTAACTCTCCTCCGGTTCATCGACGAAGTCCACATCCCGACTTCAAGCAGGGTGCAAATCCGTGTCATGTGTTTTCTGCGGCCGGATATCCCCCTTCCGTCTCCGTCTGGGATGACGGAGAAAGATCTTGTCGTTGCGCGAGAGAGGGCAGCCGAGGCGGAGATACTGGCGGATGCGTGTGACATTGATTGTGTGCAGGGGATACTTGAGCATCCGGCTTGGGCACCGGAGGTGGTTGGTGGTCCTGAGCGGCAGGTAGGCTGGGTTGGTCGCACGAGAGAGGGCGTGGAGAATGCAAGGACGCGGGCGGAGAAGATGGTTGAAAAAGTGCCGCTCCATTGGCTTGGGGTTCGGTCGGCGACGGCGGAGATGCGGGATCGACAGGTGGAGGTTAATGGGTTTTATATTGTTCGATAGTCGATCTTTGTTGTTGTATATTCCTTTGTATTATATATGAACAATTGTATACTAGCCATCTACCTGTCTGGACAGTACTATGGACAGATAGCTACCTAATAATAATAACGTACACTCAGGGCACTGTATTATCAAACCTCCATCCAACACCTCGGACATATTCACTAGGACTTGTCTTCCATTTCCTCAACATGGCCTTGACTTCATCATTGAGCTCCAGCTCCGCTGGATCGAGACGCGAAACCAGATTTTGTGCCAACTGGATCCTCAACGTACCATACAACGAGGTATGTTCACTCACAGGCCCATTTCCGAGGAGCAAGGCACAGGACAATATTTCCGCATGCTGAGCAGTTTCCATTGCCTCTTCCAGGAGCTTGAATTCCGCCAGAAAGGCCGGTTCCTCTGCACAACTCTCCACAAGCAGCAGCACACGACGCACAAATTCTTTGTGCGGCTCCTCAACCAACGGGTTTACCTTTGGCGAGGGAAGGATGGTGACCTGCAATTCCAGCCACGACGGAAGTACCACGGGTTGGCGATCTATGCTATTCCGCCATTCCTCGGTCCGGAGGGATTCTACATCAGCTGCGATCTCTTCCAAGAGCTTCTGATAAAGCAACTGGTGCTGGCTTTCGTATTCCGTTTCCCAATACCCACGAGTCTTAACCAGAAGGGATTCTAATGCATCCATAATCACGTCCGTCGAGACAACGAATTTGCCCTGTTCCGACGCGAATTTGATAGGATGTCTTGCAATGATGGCCGCTCGCTCGACATACTCCGTTGCTAGACTCTCGATGGTAATTCCATCGGGGACCTTTGATTTTACAGGTTCACCGAGAAGGTTCTTTAAATGGCCCAACGGCTGCCAGGTGCGACAGGAGTCTATGTATTGGCTCCAGTGTTTTCCTGCGTTTGTCTGTCTATATCCGGGGTCCCGCTTCGCGATCGCTTGGGTGACTCTCTCTAGCTCCAGCTGATGGATGCAGGATAGTGCGTAGTCGCGGCGGCGGCGGAGGAAGGACGCTGGCAGATATTCTTTCCACTTACCCAGGATCTCATCAATTATTTGGATATGGAATGGCCCAAAGTCAACGGTCTTGAGTACACTCATGTCCGCGACGGTACGACTGAGAAAGACCTTCATCCATCGCTTGTGCTGACGGGCTGACTCGTCCACCAGCGGGAGCAGAATCTTCTGTACGTACTCTGCCATGTATTCCTTAGGAAGTCTATGGTACGCGGTCTTGACGAACAAGTCAAGGGCTGGACGCTCATCTGTCAACGAAACAGTGGGAAGTTTACCGCCGTTCTCCGCATCTATCCATTCCGCTTCACTGGTCGGCTCTGCTTCTCTGGGCCCTACGACTTGGGAGGCGAAACCGGCGATAGTGCTGAAGATCACCTTTGTATCGAACGCTTTGTCAAAGAGACACAGGGCCGCAGATACTACCCGCGCCCGAACATCAATATGATGACTTTTGTTGAATAGGTTCTGCAGCACAGACACGTTCATCGTAGTTGGGAGAAATGCTGCTTCTGCGAGGATCTCGCCTAGCATTTTAACGGTGGTAATTTTGACGAAATGCTTTGGCTGATCTGCAGTTTCGCTGTTGTCTGAAGTACTCTGGTTGTACTGTTTTTTATTCTGTTCGAGGCCGTCCGTAACAAACTTCGCGAATTGTTCAATGAAGTCTTTGGCCCGGCCTGGTTGAAGTCTCCGGCCAAGGCCTATCAATCTCATGTGTCTGTGATATGATGATGCATCGGGAAGACTTTGTATCACTCGGTTTACAACATCAACAGCTAGTTCCGGTCGATCGGAAAGCCCTAAGAGGACAATAATATCAGTCACACCGGCCAGAACCGTCCCATAAGAGGTTGACTTTGGAGACAGGTCTTCGGCCGTATCTAGTAGAGACATTACCAAATCTCGTAGCAACCTAGCCGGGACTGCCTTGATGAACTTTTTCAGCGCTTGTGTGGCTCTCTTCCCAGCAGTACTGCTATCCTCTTTTGCGTACATCATGAAGCGGTCATCCAGTGAAACCCGTGGATATCTCATGGATGCGCTGTTGGGGAAAGGGCTGGAGACGAGTGGCCTTCGATCCTCGTTGGTATGTAGGAAGAGTATAGAGGACAAAATCACTGCCTCTTGGCATTCTAAAAACGGCTTGTCAAGCTTGGTTGGAGACGTCCGATCCAGAGTCCAAACCGACAGTGGATCAACCACAGCTTCGTCCTGCGGGAATGGGACAGTCTGAGACGTGGGTATCTCCTCATACATGCGACAATACAGCAATGTGACAGGGATATCCGTTGGCTCTTCGTCCGCCTCTTCCTCACAACATTCATATCTAGGGTCCCACACAAACATACCATGAGATCTAGGGTCTTGGTCAAGAAATCTAGTATTTGGTGTCCGAGTATATTGATCCTGATCAATGATTGCTGCTGCCTCAGGGGCCTCCATTGTTTCAGCCAAACCGCGAAGCCATTGTCGAAACATCTGTAGCTGCTCAAAATGCTGCTGGTTTCCAGCCACAAAGTTCTCCAGCTCAGATTTGTAGTATTGAA
This sequence comes from Aspergillus pseudonomiae, assembly GCF_009193645.1. NCBI lineage: Eukaryota > Fungi > Ascomycota > Eurotiomycetes > Eurotiales > Aspergillaceae > Aspergillus > Aspergillus pseudonomiae. The sequence goes on along the minus strand of NW_022476038.1, from coordinate 192,522 downwards.
AAAGGCTTACAAGACTCGTTTTGTTTTTCTCTTCTCCTATACCAACGTAGGATTCAATAGCGTAGCGCAAACTGTCGACCCACTCATCACTGGGCATGACATCTAGTTCAGGTTTAGGCGTCAATGTGTCATGGAAGGGAGCCTTCATAACATTTTCCAGTCTACTCCGGAGATAAGGTGCTGCGGTTGTATACTGTAACGCGTAGTGCGCCCATCGTGTGCCAGGAACAAGGTACTGGATCGGGAGCCCCTTCGGCCAGCCCTTCCCAAGGCGGCTGATAGCAATATCAGTGTTGGTGCGTGTCTTTTGCCACAGTCTGTCTCTTCTCTCTGCAAGGTTGTCTATAAACATAATAGCAGCTTCCGCCGGTTGGGCTGGACATTCCAAGTTTGCCAGTAGGCCTTTTAACCTGTTCTTGTTCGTTATTGGTTCTTCGTCAGGCTGCACGATGCACTCGTATGCCAGGAATAGTGGAATAAGAGGGTTCAGGAGCACATTTGCAACCTCTGACTGGCTATCAAGTGGTTGATACTGTTTCAACCCTCTTATTCGGCTTTCTACAATCTTCGATATAAAGTTGAGCAGCCGGTTTATTGACCTTTTTTTACCGCCTGGTTCTTGGCTCGCAAGGAGCACGAGCTCGAGGACATTATCTAATGACTTGTTTGCCCCTTGTACAACGTCACTGAGCTGCGATATAGATGTCGGTCTGCAGGCTGGGCTAATATCAACACATGAGATAAAGCTGGCGACCTCAGAGCCTAGTATTTTGTCCTTCAGCAAATCCGGAAATACGAGCTACCTGGGTTAGCAAGGTTAAAGCAACGGCAGGCTTGACAAACCGGATCACGCAAGAATCTCTGTGTCCACTGGACCACCGAAGTAAAGATGTCTGCGGAGGAAGTCGCAAGAGCAGCGTCAACAGCCACACCCGCCCATTTTAATCGATGTTCATGATCTCTTCCTCGCCTGGCCTCTTCCTGCATCTCCCTGATAACTACTCACATTAGCCTGATTCACTAAGCATAGAACCTAACATACCCTTGTGAGAAAATGGAAGGTCGTCAGTGTGTGCGGCTCGTGCTTCCCAGCCGATTTTCAAAAGGCACTGGTCGGTCCAGCTTAGAGTCTGCACTTCTGGCGGTGTGGGTATGAATTCCTCACAACCATGAATGGCCAGCATTCTGTCAAACAAGCGTTGTCCGTCTGTATCCGGTAGTACACGTAGAGTCTCAAAGTGCCATATGGGAACGAGCTTTTTTTCTCGCTCAGACGGAGGAGACATATCAATGTCAAACCTCAACTGCTCAGAATGTTGACAAACCAATCTAATAAATGCAAGTCTTTCTGATGGCGCAATGTGTTCCAATAGCTTAGCCTCGAGAAGGGGACGAGCATCCTTCAGGTTCTCTCTTGGATCTGCCGTGGAGTTTATCAAACGCTTCAGTATTGACTCTAAAGCCATCTCGTCATCTCTGGTTGGCCGCGACCTATTATTGCTCCTTGTAAACCGTTTCACTGTCGATTCAGTAGCAGTACCAGTCGTCCCGCATCGAGCTATAGACCAGCAGCCGATAACCTCCTGAAACAGGGGCTCAGGTAGAGAGTCATCCAACAGGGTACGCATCAACCGCAACCAAAGCGGGGCCATATGTTGAAGAAATATTGTGATGTAATTGGATGGCAGATTCTTCCGGCATGCGAGCCTCAGTGCCTTCTTTATGTACTCCTCCCGAGCCCCTCCCACCCTGGTGGCGAGTAGGAAATTCTCAGACATCACATGATACAGGTCTAAGCAGAAGACTAGTCCGGGAGGCATATCGGATGGGAGGTCCCTTGCGAGCAGAGGAGTATAGGGTTTGGGAGAATCAATCAAATCATGTACTCGGTCTTTCAATACTCTCACTTGTGCTTCCAGAGGTACTGAAATGTGGCCGACAGCAACCTGCTGCACAAGATCCGCGTGCAATCGACCTAATTTCTGAACCACCGACACTAACGAGGGCCCCTCCGGCAGGCCTGACAGCAAGTCCTTCAGGAAAGTAGAACTGCACAATGGATACAAAGGTCGCAGAAGAGATGGTGACAACCGAGATGGACTCTCACGCTGTAAGAGACGAATGAGATCTTCCACGCAAGTCGATAGAATCTCCGGCTCGGCCACATGCCGACATGTTGCAATGGATTTAAACACCAGAACGATTTCCCTTACAGAAAGTTCAGTGAGAAGATCCCTGATCCCCTCCGCGCCACCAAGGGCATCCCACCCTTGTGCTTTCCATTCCTTGCTATGGAAGGCACGCGCCAAGGCACGAATGCCGGCCTCACGCACGCCATGAGAGACTGGGTCCTGAATGGCAGCTTGCAGTACGTCCGGAACAACCCGCAAGGCAATCGGTAGCCAAACGCCATATATGGCAGGAGGCAGAGCCTCCTGGTATGTCAGTTCTAGCAAGCGACGGTTGAGTTCATGGACCTGCTCAACCGACGACTGATCCTGAATGAGGCTGTGAAAATGCGATGCTAGAGCTGGGAATTCATGTCGAAGGAGAGTTTTTGGCTGAAATGCAATATTCACATCCATGATAATTGTTGTCTGACAACTATTGTGTATTGTATGCTCTGGACTGCGACCGTCTAAATATGTACTAGTGGCTCAACATCAGGTATACTGTTATGGCGTCGGATTATGTATTTTCCTCTTGCTTGGATGTCGGACTCTCTTTCGGGAAGGTTCCGAGGTCCTACATTTATTTGTATCATTTGCACATTTTGCATCTGTTTGCAAAGGGTTGTTTATTGTCGTCAGTCACCTCTCTTTTAAACGACTGGTTATTTTTTCTATTGAAGACAAGTTAAGTAAAAGCGTTTTCTCAGCGCGATAACAGTGATGTTAAATTGGGACAGTTTTCTCCCAACGTTTTCCAAAAGCTTGCGGGGCTTACTCCAAGTTACCGCTCTGTAGCCGCCAATATATATTTGCTGTGAGCGTCTCTTCTCTGGGTAGTATTTACTGCGTAGTGTAAGCTGCTAAGGTAGGGGCTGCACGGCTCTCGGTGCATATGAATTCCAGCATTAATCTTGGTTGATATTACGCAATAATCACCTATTAGTAGTGCTGGCTCATCTACAGTCAAAAGACCCCTCCGACGGTACCTGAGGAATCAATCTCCGCTGGAAGAACAAAAGTCCACAAACTAAAATAAACGCCCCACGTAGGTACCAAAAACATGCCGAGAAAGGGACAACTTTATCAAGATAAGATGATGGGGCAGGTGGGTCACGCATATCATAACGAATCGCATACGTAATAAGCGCCTTATCTGTCGCAGGTGACGATAGTAAAACAATAATGCATTGAGTTGGTATCATTGAGAGCGGAAACATAGCTATGGAGATATTAAACTACGCTTGCATATAGGCAGGCAATTCCTAACGAGAATCCCGAAATTAGGAGAATGAGCCGCGATAAAATCATTCGATCAGCGCCATCAGCTTCCTGCCCCATGTATCCCTCGGTCGGGGTGGTTTCTCTGCCGCCAAAATCTCCTGTAATCCTGTTTGCAAGTCCACCTCTTCTGGTCGCCACGCCCATGGATCCTGCCAGAACAAAATCCGGTGACCGGCGTATAAGACGAGGAAGGCGGGAATGCCGATGTAGGCGGTGAAGAAGTTGGATGCGGACCATTCCGATGGGAAGAAGCAAGTGAAGCCGTTGATGAGAGCCAAGAAAATGGCGCCACCCATGCCGATATACATGCCATAGGGCTGCATGACGGAGCGGTAGGGCTTCTCGATGCCTTGCACGTTGATGGCCTTGTTCCACCGGATGTAGATGATGCCGCAGCAGGTCCAACTGATAAACCCGGAGGTGTTGGTGAAGTTGATCAGCCAGTTAAAGACGGTGTTGCTGCCGCTCCCTACAGAGAGGTATGCGAGAAAGAGGAAGAGGGAAGAGACGCCGACCGCGTAGTAAGGGACACCCCACCGGTTGCAGGCTTTGAAGATGCTGGGGGCATTGCCCGATACCGCCAGACTGTAGAGTGAGCGGGACGACATGTAGAGGAAGGAGTTTCCGGCCGACCAGGCAGACGTGAGGATGGCCGCATTGACGATGTGATTCAGTGCGGGAATTCCGGCGTTGGCAATCGCGACGACGAAGGGGGAGGAGGAGGCATCGTGGCCATCGCCGTTTACCAACTCCGCGGCGTTGGACGGGCAGATGACGCCAATCGCAAGCGAACCTAGGAAGTAGAAGATGACGAGCCGGTAGATATAGCGACGTGCAACCTTAGGGATGTTCCGGCGCGGGGATTCCATCTCACCGCCACTGATCACCACGAGTTCGGGGGCAAAGAGGAACGCGATAGCACTCTTGACGATGCATTGTAAGAGACCGACAAAGCGACCACGATCCCCACTGACCAAGTATGTGTTCATGACACCGGGGTCTTTCCAGTAATGAAAGCCGAGACGCTGACGGTTCGGACCGCCGCCCCAGAAGAGGATGAAGGAGAGGAGGAGAAGGCCGATGAGGGTGATGATTTTGATCCCGGCAAACCAGAATTCGCTCTCTCCGTAGGCACCGACCGGAAGAAAGTTGAGTGCCACAATGACCACTAGCATGATGGTAATCCAGACGGCGATATGGACGCTAGTAGGCCAGTACTCGATGACCATGGACGCGGCGACGATTTCATAGGCTGCCAGAATCGCTAACGAGTACCAGTACAGGTATCCCATGGCGAAGCCCAAGCTCCGTGAGACATAGCGAAAACCATGATAGCTCATGGTGCCACCGTGGACTGGCATGTAGGCACCGACTTCGGCGATTCCAGTGACGATCGCATAAATGAGTGCGGAGATGAAGGTGTAGCCCAGGAGCAGAGACAATGGCCCACCAATGACTAGCGCTTGACCCGAACCCACGAACAGACCGGTTCCAATTGTACCTCCCAATGCCATCAGCTGTACATGTCGATTTTTGAGACCACGTTGGGTATTCATGTATCGCTCATCGAGCAGGTCGGCCTCCACCATGGCCTGCATGGTGCCCGACTTGACATCGCCGGACTCAGGGTCATGGGAATGGGACGCCGCCGGAGCGACAGTGGGCTTTTCTCCGGAACCCATGTTGCCGTAGTCCAGAGTAGGGGGAAGGATTCAGCAACCAGAGTAATGTGTTGGTTTTGAGAAATGGTCAGCAGTGAGAGATGAGGCCACGCGCGGGACACCCTCGGTTATAAAGTCGCAAGACGATGCGGGCCAAGAAGCGCAACGAACAAGCCACTGGTCTCGGGCGTAACATTTGTTGCCTTATCGGCAGCTTCATACAGTGACCTCGCACCGTATTTGTCTTAGTCTGGCTTCATTCACGGGAAGAACTCGGCTGGTACGCGCGCTCACTGGTTGGGTCGGCCAAGAACCTGGGCGGACATGAACTGGAAATTGCGACCGGATGCTGATAAGAAGGAATCAACATGCGGGGAAATTTGCATACTTGTCGTGTTGACCCTCCGGTGATTGGAGGGGGAGGCTCAGGTGGCTTGTTTTAGGGTTCACGCTTATCAGTGGTTGACTTCCTTCGTCTCGCTCTTGTCCATGGCCAAGTGCCCCGTGGCTTCCTCTAAGGGCTCATGTTGAATGGGGTCCGGAGACACAGTGCGATAATGTCAATTCCATTACAATCAATTTGCATTCAACTCATTCAGGTCCGCTGAAAGTATCATGTCATATCTACCAAGGGAGAACCCCGATAAGAGATCCCATGTGAAAACCGGAGATATCAACCAAATCACTCGAGCCGACCACGACCACCTTCTTTAGCCTTACCACCTGCATGAGAATCCCTCATCTACGCCACTCTGCGGACTAATTTATTGCCCCGGATAGTTAAATCTTAATTCACCGGTCCGGACACCGGTCCGGATGCTGGGGGTGTGGTTATCATGGAATCGTCAGGGCGTGTGCACGTCAAACTGAAGCATATCGGGAGAGACCCACGGACATCTCGCTTATGGTTCACTCTGCATTAGTCGCGATTTCTGCAATCGCGCCCAGTGATGTCCAATAAGGGCGTACTGACAACGGTTTCGATAGCGGGCCGGTATGCACAACAATGCCGGTGACCGGACATACCCATGAGAAGTGCGAGATCATGGAGCATGCGACAAGATCCCTTCGTCAGCGAATCTCATTTATCCCCCAGTTATATACCGCACAGAGCCGGATGACGATAAGTCCATCCAATGTTCATAAATGCTATCTTCAAAAGAGATCAAAGCACGTTTACGCGAGCGTCGCAAGCCAAGTATAACCCAAGGATAACCATTGTACCACTTTCGCCAAGGGTCCATAGGGCCGAGCTGATAGTCCGATTCAAGTATACTGGTCACGCCCCCATCCGCTGATCCGATCCCAGTTCACTACCAAAATTCTTCCGCCACGCTCTTGACCCTCACGCTCAAGCCGCCGGAGAAGTCGCATGTCCTGCTGAGAAAGGACCTTGCCGTCCACCCTTCGTTCCCATGCGGCCTGGGTAACCACCGGGGCCAAATCCTCCGTGATACCGGCTTCGTCTCGGTTCCGTGCGTAGATGTGCTGGGATCCTACCTCCTGGGAGAACAGCCACACGGACCCAACAACCGCATACCGGCGTTCCAGGAGCCAGATAATCGGCCAGGTGATCAGCCACAGTTGAAGAATAAGACAGGTATAGTACACAAAGTTATTGTTCCGGGCACGGTTAATCCAATGCGGCGAGTAGACCGTAAACGACCGGTTGGGGAAGGATGTGGAGATGTCGATGTTGCCTTGGTAGTTGAGGGACCGTAGATGAGAAGTTAAAGTAGAATGGATGATGGATGAGTTGAAGTTCTCCATGTGCCGGGTGAACGTGAAGCTGCACCAGCAGATTAGTATCATATGTGTTAAGCAAACGAAGTCAACACAACAAACATACGATTTGACAGGCGATGGGTCCTGGCAGAACCGCTCACACCAGCCCATGAGATCCGGCCCTGCATCATCCTCGACCAACCCGACATTCTCAGCATCAGTGCCGTCTTCTACGCTTGGTAGCCTGATACCTCTCCCTCTTGCGTGGCGCTTCCAGGTACGCGACCGACATCGTCCACCCCGATATATCTTCTGCCCATCCCCGTCCCGCGCTACGCGCAACTGAAACCAGCCCGCATCGCAATCGGGGTCTCCCACCAAATAGTTCGTCATATTGATCCTGAAGTCAAAGTCGACCACTGACTCCGTGCGATTTTCCTTGCGATCATTTCGGTCGGGATGGGTCTCTTGGTGTGCACCACGGACACTTAGACACGGTCGTGGGGGAATGCGAGCCTCATGACTGATAAGACTGTGAAGTGCGGCGGGATCTTTGCTCAAAAAGGGCGACATGGTCGTGGACGGTCGCTCGGTTATGTCAGCTCTGTCATTATCTTGTACTTGATTCTCGGCGACCGGGAGAGCCGCTGCGGACGGCCCAGCCAGAGGAGGAAGAGAGTCGTTGTCGACATTGCCTAAAGAGGGTTGCCCTGAGACGACCTGTTCGTACGGAGGAGGAAGATCATTGAGATCGCAATTCTGCTGTAGCTTGCCCATCATATGACTATAGTGCTGATCTGGGCTCTGGATAAGAGTGTGGAATGAAAGGTTGTCAATCCTAAGGCTGGAAACCGTGCCGCGATGAGATAATTCGTTATCTGTCACATGTCATCGTTGCTGCCTGATAAACGGGGCCTTGGCATAAGGCAGAAGCACTGCCAAGAACCTGTTCATATAAAAAGAGGTGGTCTGGGTAGACTGCCCAGTTGCCTACAAGTCTTGGGGCCCTTTCAGCTAGTCCACAGTGCTATGGCTGTCAAGTGTCAACATTGCCCTATTCTGAGCCCCGCACGCGCTGGATTACTCCATACACATTTCCCCACTTTGTGTTCTCGCATTCTCCACCCAGAAACACACTCGGAGAGACCCACCCAGCAGTCGAAATACTACTGCTAGTTAAATATGTATTCACAGTGGACTGTAATATCTTGAGAAAGTCTCAGAGAAAGCCACAGGACATCACGTAGCCCTCAACAGGCTCATCTCAGAATACACTGCCAGGGTTGTTTGTTCGGCATCAGTCACTACCCTGCCGTAAGTTTCCATTACCCATCGTCAGGCCATATCGCTAACATATACCGGTGTATCAAGAGTGACAATATGCGTCTAAGTGTACCAGGCTGGGTAGCCGACTGAGATTGTCCATTGCAACACTATAGAGCGAAGTATCTCTATCCCTCTACAGCTTGGCTTAGAATTACTTTACGAGTATCGCCCTTATCCCGCAGAAATCACCACTCAAACCTTGCCGCGTCCTGTCCATACGACCAAGTTCTGACGGCAAGGTCTCTGTTTTTAATATACAAAGAAGGAACAGAAACCGTCAACGGACTACTAGGAGTTACTACTCTATTACATAGTGTACTACTAAACCGCAAATGAGGTTTCGCTAGGTTTCCAGGGATAGCTAATGATGCTGCGTTGCAGGGCTGTCTCCTGAAGTTGTCACGAGAATACCTCTTTATTGTGGGTGGACATCGATATCTCACATAATTATACATTCTGTATCCTCTAAAACCGTCTTTACGATTTCTTAAATCAACATCCTTACCAGGCCACCAGGTGTCGGACACCAAACGCGTAACTTTACGCTGTTGCCCACCCAGCCAATGCTGTATTGAGTGAGCTTGCTCATCATAGCAAGGACATTTGGTCCATAGTCTCACTTCAGACGTTGGACCATGTCGATAACTAAATGGTGATCTCTGGAGGAAGATGCGACCGAGTCATAACACCTGGTGTTAGCCTCTACAGCATGTTCCACTTCGTTGCACACGTGGTTCTTCGTGTGGGATTAAAAGCGTTTAGCGTATCAAAGCCCATATCCAGAGAAATTGAAGAGATTTCCGTAGCAGATACACAATATGGTATGCGGAGAAAATCGGACCGGTCGACCCAGGGAAGTGTGACTGACATTGAGGGAGAATCCTACTGAAAGGAGCATACAGAAACATGCCTTTCCGCATAAATGATGTGATCGTCAGGTACAACAACCCAAATTACCTGATTTTCCCCGGACTCCCGGAGCATAAAAGTAGGTTATAATTCCCGCATCACTCACATATTTCTGTGGTCTGTGATCATGCTACTCGGAGATACACTCCGCAGTGGATTAGTTCATAGTGCCATGCAGGATAATAGAGATCGTCGCGAATCGACTATACGTGCAACGGCTACTTAGGGAATCGAGGTTTCAACTCCCGACTCGCGTTCTCCACTATACCCCATCCTCCACGGACCGAAACACCTCCAGTGCTGAGTTAATTAATTAATTTCCCCACATTTCTGCACGGGGTCCAGTCGGAAAAATTGTCATGACGCCTGTTTCAACATTTCCTGCAATCTGACTTGACCATCTTGCTTGCAAGCGCTTAACTGGGTCCGTTCCAAAAAGAGACATGGAGCTGTTTTAGGTAGTCTGGATCAAGAGCGGAGCATCGTCCGATACATATGTGGGCCCAGGATGTCGACCGGGCGCGCATTTCTCCAGATTATAAGAACACCTGGACCTCAAGGAGCTGGCTGCCGTTCAGAAACAGGAAGTGCAGAGCCAGCAGCAACGCATTGTCACTCGAAGCAAGAATCATGAAGCTTAGCCCTTCACTTCTTACTGCGGCCGGCCTGGTGTCGGCCCAATTGGCCTTTGCCCTTCCCCAAGCGTCATCTTCAACCGTCTCGCCCAGTCCGAGTCCATCTGCTACACCCGGCTCCTTCGTTACCACTTCAGGTCTCAATTTCGTGATTGATGGCAAGACAGGATACTTTGCCGGTTCCAACTCATACTGGATTGGATTCCAGAAAAACAATGATGATGTGGATCTCGTGTTCAGTCACTTGCAGGAATCCGGTCTCAAGATCCTTCGTGTCTGGGGGTTCAATGATGTCAACGAGAAGCCCACTGATGGCTCTGTTTACTACCATCTTCTGGCGGATGGTACGGCAACCGTCAATGAGGGGGAAGACGGCCTTCAACGGTTAGACTACGTGGTCTCCTCGGCAGAGAAGCATGGTATTAAGTTGATCATTAACTTCGTCAACTTCTGGGATGATTATGGTGGTATCAATGCGTACGTCAAGGCGTTCGGTGGATCAAAGGAGGAATTCTACACCAACGACGCCATGCAGGAAGCCTATCGCGCTTACATCAAGGCCGTCATTTCGCGGTACAGTGACTCTTCGGCTATCTTTGCATGGGAATTGGCCAATGAGCCCCGTTGCCAGGGCTGTGAAACCACCGTATTGTATAACTGGATCGAGAGTACCAGCCAGTATATTAAGTCGTTGGACTCGAAGCATTTGGTTTGCATTGGTGATGGTAAGTGAGTTTGGTCTTGTCCAGTATCACAAACTAACAAAAGCAGAGGGCTTCGGCCTCGAGACTGGCTCGGACGGAAGCTACCCGTACCAATACTCTGAGGGAAGTGACTTCGCCAAGAACCTGGCCATTCCCACGATCGACTTCGGAACCTTCCATCTCTATCCCAGCAGCTGTAAGTTTATATTGAGAGCAAGCCCAACGGTGGAAGCTAATGTTATTAGGGGGAACCACAAATGACTGGGGCAACGGCTGGGTCACCTCGCACGGGGCAGCCTGCAAGGCGGCTGGAAAGCCTTGCATGTTCGAGGAGTACGGAGTGACCTCGGATCATTGTGCCGTTGAGAAACCCTGGCAAAACACGGCACTGAACACGACTGCCATTTCTGCTGACCTCTACTGGCAATACGGAGATCAATTGAGCGGTGGACCATCGCCAGACGATGGCAACACCTTCTACTACGGAACCGATGAGTTCAAGTGTCTCGTGACTGACCATGTTGCAGCTATCAATAGTCGTAAGTGATACGAACTGCGCATGTGAGATGGTGAAGAAATAGTTGTACAAGAAAGTGCTTGTTGACGAACGTATCTTTGAAATCAAATGAAGACAAACTTCACTCTAAGATATCGCTCAAATTCCCATTCCTTCACTAGCGGCACATGTACGGTGTAGTATTTCCTTGAGTGCGTAATGCAACACCTTCTCACCTGGTGGATTTGTTACAACGAAAGTTATATGTAATACCAGAGGGGAATGGGATGGCACAGCCTTGTGAGATAGCATAACCATCATAGCCCCTTCGGGATTTTAAGTAATCGACCGCTATTTGTGAAAGAAACAAGAATATATTGAGATCGGCTCAGCTTCATATACGTCTAAGCTGCATGGCACATATTACCCTAGTAGTTGTAATCATAAGCAATTCTGCCCCTATGTCCCTGGAGATGATTATACGAAGTATACAATTTCTTGATCACTCATTTGCTCTCCACAACTTGATTGGATACTATGAAGGCAGTACGAGATGTAGTGGAGAAGTAGAACAGGAGTGAGACTCTTTTGCACCTGCCACCAGCTTTGGGGGTGAGGTTGGGGACGTATATTCCCTGGTCAGGTTTATTCAATGTGGAGATTTAGATCTTCCCGCTAGTTAATTTATTCCCCTACTAATGACGTTACTTCTCCGCATGTGCTCCATAAAATTAACTGATTCTGTCTTTTCAGTGATCAAATATCTGCCGTTCGGCATATATTCAATGTTTATCAGATTCATCATACCCTTATATAAAGCTTTTTGCCATTTTCAGCTCACTATCTCTCATATCTTTACCACATCTATCCTTCGCTTCAGTCTATGCGCATCACTGCTCAATTGACCACAAGATAAAAGCATGCATCATTATGTCTACTTGCGCGCAGGAGCTTCATACGTTATCACGGCTGCTGACCTTCTATAATGCCTTGAAAGGCTATGAAGACTGGAATAATACCTCGCCGAACGCTCGAACTCCCCAACGAAGAGGAGAATAACTTTGCAAATAGCGTTGAGGGGGAGATCAGCTCAAACATCGCAGAGTACGCAAGAGTGCGCCAGTACCAAAGGATTCTTCCTCTTGTCCCATTCTAACAGGGTTAATCGAAGGGTTGAACACACCCAGAATAAGATGTTGATACTTTGAGGCCTAGGGCACATATATCCTTTACTGTGAAATGACCGAAGTGCCGGTAGTACCGAAGACGAGGAAGTGGGAAAATATCTAACACTAACTTCCGAAGCTAGTGCGGACGTCAGGATAGAGACAGCTTTTGAGTGCAGCCTCTGCCTGGTGAGCATTCACAGTTCATTCTGGCCTCACTACCAAGCTGGAGTCAGCCTGATCGTTGGATATCATATGTTCTTCCCGCTTTTTCACACATTATTAGAAAGGGAAGGAACAAAGGGGAGGAATCAGAGAGGGTGTAAATAGGTGGCGGCAATCTTTAACAACAAGACAACTATTTCCCCCGATTTGATTCTATTCGGTACGCGTGCCTCGTTTGACTATTATTTTATATTAAAAGCATATGTACATACCGAGCCGATCGAGGCGCTATATGGCGTTCCAGGTGAGGAATACCTGAGCTTGAGGTGCTGTTAAACAAGCGACACCTTGCTCTAGAGGACCGAAATGGGGTGCACCAACTATCTGAAGTGCACTGGAAAGGAATCTAATGCGTACCTATCTGATTGGGAAACTAGTGATTATATCTTCCCGATTGAGTGATATCAATAGGACACAAGAGCAGGATAGAAAAGGTGGAAATCTCTCTGGTCAGAGAAGAGACTTGGGAGACAACGAAGACAACAACGCGCGTGAATGGAAGACAGTAACGTTTCTTCGAAGGAAAGAAGAGCATGGTTGTCAGCGGAATCTATATCTTCTCATTCCCATTTTTATCCCTTTTCATCTCCTGTGTTCTCATTTAGTCCGACGAGTCGCTACAGTGTCTATCCTCGTGAAGCTCTCGGCGTGAAAGCAGTTGTGTGAAGCTCAGCTGACACGGTTACTCGGCGCTGTCAGTCGGTCTCCTGAAGGATAGTAGGGAGAATCCAACACTGCTTTAATACTCAGTAAGTTGTTGCATTGCATTGAGTTGGACTGAACAGTCAGTTGCTAATTCATAAAGCTACCTGATCAATAGCCTTTTCTCCTCTCCCCTTGGCCAATCAAGGCTCAAGAAAGCTGGTCTATTAAGCAACTTTAGCTGCCACACCGAATCTCGGCTTCTCCGACATTAAATCCTTCAAGACACAAAGTGCATTCGTACGAGTCATATATGTTAAAGGGCGTTCAAAAAGAAAACAGTCGCAATTCCTTCATCTTACCCCAGGTTCCTTCACATACGTCCTAGAACCAGGTCAGAAAGATAATCGATGAAATAGCGCCCCCTCCCCAGGCTGTTTCTCTTTTATACACACAGCGTCCCTTGACTCGAGGAGGGGTATATCTGATTCCGCATATATTCTAAACCCGCGCGCTCTGAGGGTGCCTTAGGCATATGCCGATCCTGTTGCATGGCAATAGCCGTACCATGTCCCTCTTGGTCGTGAGTGTGGTAACTGTACATGGGCCAAGAAGGGGTCGGACCTGGTGATACGAGGACTTGGTTAAGAAATATCCAAGCATCTAGGTTACCGTGCGGCAGTACCTGCCCAACTGTGTCCGAGTTTCTATCGAAAAGACATCACTAGGTGCCGTTGAGTATTGCATCTTAGTACGTGCATCCATCCACCGACATTCACGGAACCCTGCCAGGCTCTGGGTGTTGACCCCGAGAAGCGGCTTATGCCAGAAGAGGCGCATGCCCCGGTTAGGCTACTGCCATAGTAGGTTAATGGAATCTGATAGATATTGCAGTACAAAGAGTCTACCATTCGTGGGGGTATACTGGCCGACGATTGCGCCTTGGGGAAGATACTAATCATCTTAGCATTTATCTGCCAGGCCAGAATTCAGTCTATGAATAGAAAGAAGTACAAGCCAATGTCAATTCTTCTACCTACTAGCATCGTAGGTACTTGGGCCACGCAGTTAGCGGAAAACTGCGGGAAATAGTTGGCGTTTGAGATATACCATGGCTTCATATCACAGATTAGCGACGCTGTCTAAAAGGCCTGAACAGTAGAGAGACTAGATAAATTTATTCTGAAGCTGGATAGCCTAGATCCGAAAAAGCCCTGCTACCGCGCGAACAGTAGATATCAGCTTATATCAGAAATGGGCGCAACGTACAATCACGGAGAGTTATCGCTGGGAACGTGGAAAGACTTGTCGGTCCAAGCGTCACGTCAAGAGGGAGGACCGCCTGGGCGCCGAGAGAGAGGATCAAGACGATCAGCCCACGCTCCGGGGCCACCAGACGGAAATTCAGCCATAGAATTCGAACACGGATCCCAGCTGGCTTTCCTCCTGGCTTGTTCTTGGGCACACCTCAGTCCGCTGCCTCTGTGAACTCTTTCTATCGAAACGAAAAGTGTAACCAGGAGGCGGGTCTCTGGGCGGAACCCAAGTCCGGGTGGGTGTCGTTCAATGACTGGTCTGCTCAGGAGTGGAAGGATATCGACACGGCTCGTCCGCTCGCGGGGCCGAATGACGAAAAGCTCGTTGTCAGTTGTAGCCGACTCCAAGGTCAACGGGAATTAGGATATTGTGGAAGGTAACGTCACCATTGCCGGCATCGATGCCATGGGAGTGGAATGGCCGATTGGGAAATCGCTACAAAGCACGACTATCGATTACCACAACGAGACGTTCATGCCTGTTTTCCTAGGCCCTACCGACCGACCGTCAGCATGCGCCCATGGGCGGCGAGATCATCGAGGTCAAGAATACCCAGGGCCAAGTCTACCTCCAGGTTGCTGCCAAGAATGGCCACCTGTCCGGCCACCGGAGGCTGGTCTGGAACCCGTATATGATCACGAGACGCAGAGAAAAGCTCAAGGGTGTCCATGATTTTTACGATCTGGACGCTCCGGACAATGCCGGGTCATGCCAAGAAGGGTGACAACATCTCATATTTCCAATTCGGGAGTTCCGATGTGGTTGTCGTCTTCGAGAAGGTCACTTTAAAGTCCGGTTTGCAGCTGGGTGAGACGAAATTGAACGTGAGGTCCGAATTGGCCAGGTTCCAGGGACGCGGGGGCGATATTGTCTTGGGCATACTGTCAACAAAGGCTTAGTTCTTTTCTTGGCTGCTCTTGATCTGTGATGTAACCGTTGGGGTAAAACGAAATGGCACTTTTATCATTCGTTCATTTGCTGATCCTGCGGATCCTTCGGGATCGGATGTAAGCAGGCGGAAGCATGTCAGACGGAGCACACGGATGCCCGTTCTGTCACGGCATCTATGGAATACTTATGCCTAGACCCGGTGATTACCAACCCAAAGCCGAAATGCGCATGCGATGATAGTCATGTGACCGGTCGCGGTTTGTTTGCCCACATGACACGATATTGCCACACGCGCGATATACGACCTTGAAGTGTCAGTTCTCGATTTTTGCTAAAGCGTAAGTGTACAAAAGTCACTTCATCATAGAAATACCTGACTTGTTTATGTTACCCGCATAGCTTTGAGGACTAGTTCGTTGCTGTAGATACTAGTACGTTCGATCCGACTTTGTTATAAAATATATATCCACGGAATAGGTGTAAATGAGCTGTTTAGCCTGAACTTGCGAACCCATGCCAACCACAGGGACATGAATACTACATCCGGAAAGATTATGTAGAGAAAAGCTGGCATCAAGCTATGAGAATATAGTCACAGCTATTGGGAGGGATGCCTATACTCCGCAACGTTCCGCCTACAACGGCAGACGGAAGTATACAGCAACAGAAACTCTAAAAGTTCAAGAAGCTACTAAAATAGCCCCGGAATTACCAATCGAATGGTAAGCTACGAAATTTTTAATCAGCACAGATAGATCTGTGCATTCCAGCATCCTCTACAGAGGTATCAGCCCAGTTCGGGATTAAGTCTTCGGCCATCGGGACTGTCCGAAACGCAACGCAAAGACCCATATGAACAGAACGTGGCGATCCAGATAAGATCATGCAAAGGACGCCGTGAGAGCCTCAATCCGGACCGTTCATTCATGATTCAAGCGAGTAGTACGTAGGAATGGCGAAAATAGTACAAGCTCTTGGACATCTGGATCACCTGACATTCAAAAATGTAGGCAGTGTGGTGGCGTGTGGAGAAGCAATCGTGGGCCGGAAGATGATTGATCCCGAAAGACAGGGCCGACCTTTGCCTGGAAGGGAAGTTTCTACGCAAGCGAAAGAGTTCCAGAGGTTCCAGGTCGGTTGTCGTGGAGTTGCTCCAGACAGAAAATTTGCGGGGGGTACGTCATTCAATCTAAGCGACCACATGACGACGAAGCCCTATTTGGACAAGAGTTTATCCGCGCGTTTCCGATTTGTCCGTACAAGGTCGGGGATGTTGTTTACTCTGTAAGGGGTAAAAAGGGATGAGGGGTTTTAATTTTTTTTTTTTTTTTATCTTAGATTTATTTTCAACTTCCTTGAAACTAACGAAACACTGATCTTATCGAAACGAGTATAGATGTTCGTAACAATCATTTTGATAAGTTAGAGTTCCTGGTAATTTCTAGAATGTTTTGTTGACGAATCGCTAATTTCCATCCACAAAGCTTGGATGGTTCTGGAGCCAACCATGCACGAGATCCAACGCCACTGACGAGAGTCGGCTCGGTCGGGACAACAAGATGCCTGGGAAAAACCCAACAAGCAACGATGCCGTGAAGCTATTTTTCGGTGCCGATGGCTCGCCCATTTCGGTCGGCATTGCTCTGTTTTCTTCACGGTAACATGGACTCGGCCGTCCGCCGTACTATTAGTAATAGTAATAAGGGTATTGTCATTCCTGAGGCTCATGTGACCATGATACCGTTCTCGCAAACGATGGCGTTGTAAATTCGATAGTAAACCAATGCTATGTGCGATGTTATCATAGTCGTAGGCAGCGACGTTCACTCCGCATTTCCCCTCTTTTCATCGCGGTCCCTGCATCCTGATATTCTCCAGGTTGGGCTTCACCGGTCAACAGAAGGGGAAGTCTCCCCTCGTTTTCTCCATATCACCTCCAGGAAATGCCTCTCCCACACTCCCCGTGAAATTCCGGCCATGTGTGGCCGATGATGCCGAGATTCTGGAGTTGTGGGTGGCGCTATGCCAGGAACAGTTAAGCTCCGTGCGATGTTTTCAGTCTAGTGCTCCACACCCCCGGCACCTGGACTCGTGACTGGCCAAGCCCCAACAAATCGATTACTAGAGATTGAATACACGCATGCCACATCGACGCAGGATGCCTTCACCCACCAAGCCAAGACGGCTTCAGTCACCGTACTCCTTCTAGGCATGCCGAGGCCACTACTACCTATTGCGAACGGCTACACACACTCCTTCCGAAGCCGACAGAACTCACCTGGATAGCGACGTCATAGGGAACCACGGTTAAATTCTGACACACGCCTCAATCCAGTTATGACCGTCAGTGGCGCTGATCCCTTCATCTCGCTGTACCTCCGCCAGTCTCCAGGCTGTGTCCCGATGGAGTTGGCCACCGCAACGAACCAGAGGCCACCCCGAGGGGGCCGTGGATCCCGAACTGTTGCCTGTCCCCCTGTTGTGCCGGCCGTTTCCTCGCGCTTCGGCTGGCCTCACTGGCCCATGGCTGTCGGTTTCGGCCGGCCTCTTCTCCAATCGTTTGCGCGCCCTGGACAGAAATGCGGGTAGTGTTGTCAATTATCCCCGTGTCCCGGACGGACACTGGCCGTAAGGTCGGCTCTCCACATTGGGACAGTCCTCCTCACTAGTTTCCGTGGAAATTTTTCTCCCTTCCCTTTTTGAATATTTTTTTTTGTCTAATTTTTTTTTTTTTTTTTTTCGCACGAGGTTTTGGCATAAAAAGGACACAGATCTCCCCTTTCTGAATCCATAATTCCAATTCCCACTTCTGTCTTCCCAAATACCTTTGCCCCCTAAGCCTAGAGGTATACCATCCTCTTCTTTTGGGAAATCCTCTGTCTTCATATATTACCTTTTATCCACCTATTCGGTATTAGCCTTTTGATGCCTAATTGCAAATAAGGTCGAACAAATACACTCTTACCGCCTCCTCCCACATACTCTCCACCATGGGTGTTGAGACTTCTGCCCAACATGGGGAGATGATCAGCCCAGCTGGCACTCCCCAATACTCCAGCCAAGAGTCTGTGGCTCCTAACAAGCCTATGGAAATTGGTGTTGATACCCCAGTTCCCCGCATTACCCTGCGGGCGTTTATTATGGGTGCATTCGTTTCTATGGGTGGTCTTCTCTTCGGATACGATACCGGTCAGATCTCTGGTTTCCAGGAGATGCCCAACTATCTTGAACGGTATGGTCAACTGAACGACGAGGGTAAATATTACTTCAGCAATGTCCGCTCCGGTCTCATTGTCAGTCTGTTGTCCATCGGTACCTTGATTGGTTCTCTGGTTGCTGCTCCTATTGCCGATAAGCTCGGTCGTAAATGGTCTATCACCTTCTGGTGTATCATCCTGAACGTCGGACTGATTGTTCAGATTTCCTCCCCTGCCGGTAAATGGGTTCAGATGGTCATGGGCCGTTGGGTGACTGGTCTTGGTGTCGGTGGTTGCTCCCTGCTTGTTCCTATGTACCAGGGTGAGAGTGCTCCTCGCCAGGTCCGTGGTGCCATGATCAGTTGCTACCAGCTGTTCGTCACTCTCGGCATCTTCCTTTCCTACTGCATTAACTTGGGAACTGAGCATCTCGAGGGCACTGAGCAATGGCGGATCACCTTGGGCCTTACCTTCCTTTTTGCTCTCGTTCTCGGCGGTGGCATGGCTTGCTTCCCTGAGAGCCCCCGTTTCGAGTACCGTCACGGTCGTGTCGACAGTGCTCGCAACACCATGTCCAAGCTCTATGGTGTTCCCGAGAATCACCGCGTCATCCTCCAGGAGATCGAAGAGATCCAGCAACAACTCGACGCCGAATCCCAAGAGCAGGTTTGGCACGAGTTCATCACTGCTCCTCGCATGTTGTACCGTATTGCCCTGGGTATGGTCTTGCAGTCTTTGCAGCAGCTGACTGGCGCCAACTACTTTTTCTATTATGTAAGCATCCCTTCCTGATTCAGCCTAGTGCTACCAGAGGTCACGTGCTAACATCTAAACCTAACAGGGAACCACTATCTTCCAAGGTGCCGGTATCTCGAACAGCTTCATCACGCAAGTTATTCTCGGTGCTGTCAACTTCGGTACCACCTTTGGTGGTCTATACATCGTTGAGAACTTCGGTCGCCGCAAGTCTCTCATTGCTGGTGCTGGTTTCATGTTCGTTTGCTTCATGATCTTCGCTTCTATTGGCCACTTCATGTTGGACGTCCAGAACCCCGAAAACACCCCCGGCCCTGGCAAGGGTATGGTTGTTGTTGCTTGCTTCTTCATCACGGCTTACGCCATGACCTGGGGTCCAATGATCTGGGCTATCTGCGCCGAACTGTTCCCCTCCAAGTACCGTGCCAAGGGTATGGCTCTGGCCACCGCGTCGAACTGGTGCTGGAACTTCCTCATCGGTTTCTTCACCCCCTTCATTACTGGTGCAATTGACTTTGCATACGGATACGTCTTCGCTGGATGCTTGGCGGTCGCTGCCCTCGTCGTCTACTTCTTCGTTATCGAGGGTAAGGGCCGCACTCTCGAGGAGCTCGACTGGATGTACGTCAACAAGGTCACTCCCTGGAAGAGCAGCAACTTCGAGATGCCTTCCCTTCACGACCAGCAGTATGGCAACCAGTATGGACGCAAGGAGTCTCGCTCCTATCACGCCGAGAACGCATAAAAAAGGGGTTTGGGTGGTTTTTCATTTGGAGTTGGTTATTTGCACTTTTCTTGTGAATACTCTTCTAGTATATATGGGATTATGGGTTACATGATATATATCCATTTGCTTTAACTTGTTATATATCCTTCAGGTCTTCTTATAAGGCCTTGTACTATTAAAGATTCATTACTTCAATTTTCTTCTCAATTTCCTTTTCATCAATATCTTGCAGTAGATTTTGCCACACGACCGGAATCGGCTAATAGCCAGGTAGAGTTTTGGCCCTCTCGTTGTATTACATCGTTAAAATATGATGATACCTTTTGTTTGGTTACCTTCCTTGCTGGTCTACGCTTTCACACACCTATCCTGCACTCGAACATTTTGTAGTGAGCAGTCGGCACTTTACATGAAGTCTGTAGGTCCCTGGGCCGCTGCCACAACTTTCTTGGCTAGATACCGGGCCCAATCTTGATATTATTAAAAAGCTACTAGAATATTATAAACAACAGATCTAGTCCTACCACAGTCTCGGAATAGAACCTAGGTTTCGTCTGGTCGGCTATGACACTTCCCTCCACAGTTAAGTCGTCCGAGACACCAATCTAGCGATCTGCATCATGTCGACTACTTGGTGACTCGTACGCCTGGCGAATACTTGGAATCTTTCCATACTGGGCCCCTAAATGGAAAAAGATTGAAAAATTTGGATAAATACCCCAAGTAAACTACTTGAGTGAGTGAAATAGGTACAAAAATAAAGGAAGCCGAATCAAGGTGGACTTGCCGCTAGTATCTTCCGTAGTGTCGGTCTATCTATGAGGGTACTAGGGATATTATCGCAGTCCATACTTCTATATCTACTATATTCTTCTTTTGTACGTTACTTGCGATATATGTTAAGCCTATATATCGAATAGGGATTGCACATATAGCTAGGGCTTCTCAACAATTTGCAAGTGACGAGACAGAGGAAGGTTGCAACTAATTAGTAAGGTGCAATATTTTTAGGAACGGTGAGAATCGAAAGCCTTGCGTTCATGGCATGGCCTTAGGAGTTAAAGGTCGCAATTACAACATTATAGATAAGAAAGGTTAAGTCTGGCATGGCAAGTCTCGAATATGTTGACAAGCTGTACTGATACATAAACGATAAACACCATGAAACTAACAATGAGAGAAACGAGAAAAATAGTAAAGTCGTGAGCGGACGTAGTTTCAATCCGAAAGACTGAAAGCAAACACTAATCCGTGTAGCCCTGTCCCTTACTTTCCTTGCCCATCAAGTACCGAAGTTTTTCAATCCGTTTACTCTCCAAGGCGTTATCCAAGGGACCTTTTAAACTCGGTATCTCAATAGCCATTGGCCAGATCGAGAGCCTGTTGCTTCCGCCCTCACACCATCTCATGACAAACATAGTTGGCGAGTGTTTCGTACGGCGACACTTGAGCGGCATTGAAACGAATCCCTCATGAATTTTAAAAGAACTCCGGAAGTGATACTGTACCTCTACCAAGTTTTGCCGCAGATTCTCAAAGGCCTCGTCAATTGTCGTACCCCTCACCCTGAAATGGACCCTCCCATGCTTTTCCTCTGGATGCAGAGCCGGAAGCCTCTGAGCACTTGAGGGGTCGCGGAGTTGCTTGACGCAAGCCGAAATCACGGATACGAGAGAAACCCTCTTGTGCTTGCCACGCTGTTCCTCACGTGGAATATCAATTTCGATCCTGAAGTAGTTCCGAGCGAAGGGATGTGGCCTGCACTGTAGGCGGCAATTGTGGAATTTCTCGCGCTTGAAAAGTCTCAAGAACGCCATAGCTACGCAAGAGCTCGGCTTTAGGGTTCTGTCTTTTTGCACAATTTGGATTGAGGTGGTTCAACCTGGTCTCAATTGTAGCGATATATTGTGGAAACTGTGGGAAATATGGCTCATTTAACTACTGCGCCATGGTGTCCTTTGTTCCAAAGACTTTAGTCGAGCGTCACCGAATGTCTCGACCTGATGTAGCGCTGTTTGACTTGAACAAAGCAACGGGAATAATGATGATGAAACCTTTATCAGTCTCTATCATGAATGATCAAGCTTTGTCTTACTGAAACCATGCCTTTGTCACCATTTCCAGACAGACAATCGCTTTGTCTGTTGTTTTACGAGGTGGTCTCCTGACCACAGGTATAGCCCGGATATTGTAGCCTCAACAGCACCAGCGACACTGCGTGGCCAAGTATCAGACTATCATGTGGCTAGGAGTACCATTGACACTATTAAGTGGCATGGTTACGAGGCTGGGCAATTATA
This sequence comes from Aspergillus pseudonomiae, assembly GCF_009193645.1. Classification (NCBI taxonomy): domain Eukaryota; kingdom Fungi; phylum Ascomycota; class Eurotiomycetes; order Eurotiales; family Aspergillaceae; genus Aspergillus; species Aspergillus pseudonomiae. Next base: position 170,393 of record NW_022476038.1, on the reverse strand, counting down.
ATTACTCTTTGGGGCTGGGTTATTTCGCTTAGCGTCACCATGATGACTCATTCGGGCAGGAGCGTCTTGCGTCAAGCCACCGATTACTTCGATAGCACGTATGTAGACGTACGAATGATATAACTATTCCCGGTGTACTGGAACCTAGCGGATCTATCTTTCCTCCTCCATCCACATTGCTTCCTATTCCTTTACTTTACCAAGGAACCCCACATCACGTTAAAACATCCCTTTTATAGCTATATAAGCATACAGTTATACTCTAACCGAATCGACTGCCTTTGTCAAGCATTAGCACATCTACTCCTACCGTTATTTATACAGTACCTACGATGCTGGGCTTTGAGCATTCGCGGATGGGGAGCAACACCTACCCCAATGGAAGGAAGACAAACGGGACTTTCTCTCTCACAGCCCCATCGGCCAAGGGGGAATGGGATATGAAGGATGGGGCAGGACAGGCCAACGAGAGCGTTGAGCTGTCCGGAAAGAAGGGCAACTGCCCACAACAGGGTAAGTAGCATATTATTGTCCTTGACATACCATACAAGCTGACAACGAATGTAGGCCAATCGAAAGGCCAATGGAGGAAAGGAAAGGGCAAATGGCAAAAGGTGCCTTTGTCTGAAGTAGCAAAGCCGGCAGCTCCATACAGGGACTGGTCGGTTGTCCCAAAGCCCGCGCAGGCCAAGATTCTCCAGGACTTGGAGGCATTGTGCCATTCTACGAACCCACATGTTGCTCGAATGCGCCACCCGGATACCTCTAGGGGGCATGAAACCAGCCCAAGTCGGCGATCGGTTGTGGCCATCGACTGTGAAATGGTCCAGGTGGGTCGGGGCCAGAATGAGGTAGTCCAGGTCTGCGCGGTGGATGTACTATCCGGGGAGATACTGGTCGACAAGGCTGTCGTTCCGACAAAGCCTGTCACAGATTGGTGTACACCATGGAGTGGCATGACAGCAGACCGCTTGGAGGATATGAGAAGGAAAGGCAAGACAGTGAACGGCTGGGAGGAAGCGCGGGCGGAAGTGCTGAAGTTTGTGGATGGCGATACCATCTTGGTTGGCCATGCGCTTCGGAATGATGTGCGTGCTTTGGGGATGAAGCATGCAAAGACCCTCGATACCGCCACTGTTACAAAGCGTGCGGTGTCCAAGGAAATGGTGGGATCTGGTTGCAAGCGAACTTGGAGGCTGAAGACATTGTGTCAAGATTTCCTGGGGATAAGTATCCAACAGTCCAGGAATGGACACGACTGTGTCGAAGACACTCTTGCGACCAGAGAAGTGTTGCTCTGGTGTGTCCGCAATCCGGACAAACTGAAGAAGTGGGCGATGGAGCAGAGCGTCGTACTAGCAGTACCAAGCTCCTACTCATCCGCCCAGGAAAGGGAGGACAGTATACCGTTTGAAAATGCTAAAGATTGATTGTAGTGTTATATAATTTTCGTGCATTGTGATACGCCCAGTTGGAATAATGGAATATTTGGTCGAGTGAGAACTTACTTAACTACCATACTCACATATTCTAGTATTCTGGAATAATTCAGGTGATGTGGGATTAATTTTATAATTCTGATATCCAAACAATCCTCTACTTCTTCATCGCTGTCCTGAAGTAGTCATAAAGCTATATCTACCATTTCTTCGGCTAGCACACTCACCTGTATAAGGGACACTTGTATAGAGGGGCCCAGACTAAATATCAAGCTGAGGCCTAAGGGTCTCTGGAGGGTACTATGGCCGGCATAAGGATGTAAAACTCTTAACATACTCTTATAAGGATCTGTGAGGCATGAACCGCGTGTGGACACACCGTAGGGTAGTGCTGAATTCTGTAGCGGGCTTTTCTGGTCAGTGATATATCCAATGTATGTTGCCTTTGGGCGGAAAGACCATAGAGAAAACATGATTTGCTCAGAGACCCGTCTTGTAAAGGATATGGATTTCTCCATAGATGCAAAGTTTCAGAGAACAACAGAGTAAGGATATCATCATCGTGGACAGTCAGGGACTAGACAGGTTCAGGGCAAACACTTACTGCTATGTCCATTGTAGCCAATGCACAGACCAGGTGGGCAAAGACAGGGGCAAGACTGGAGGTTCAGAAGTGTCATCTGGGCCTCAGCCTGGATGGTTCTATTTCATGGAGATAATGCAACTTGGCTTGCGCCGTAAGAGTCATTACAACATGCCTTGGGAGGATCATATGCTTGGTGAATTCCTTTAGTTCACAAAATTCGTGACCCTGTGAGACGTATAAATATTTCGTCCAGATTCTCGCGCTTGATATGTTGAAATATGTGCTGAGACTAGGGTCGGCCCTAACCTTGATTTCGATGTTTTCCTTGTTTTCAGTGTTTTCAACCTGGATGGACCACGACCTGCTAATAGTTATTAGACTCCTATTGGCTACTTGTGCAAAGTGCATGACATCGGAGGGCGCAAAGATGGACTATTTACTTATATTTACTCTCCGTTGGAATGATCTTTAAGAACACAGAAAACGGCACGGGGAAAGAGAGCAAGCTACGAAATCCTTGAGTGCTTGTATACATGGTGTTCAAGCGCCACACAGCTACTTGACCGCTCAATGTTGAGTACTGCAATCTCCCAAGTATAGGCACAGAGTAAGTTGTGTGGATCGTTAATTATCACTTTAGTAAAAAGGACAGTTTATTGGTCATACGACAGAGGTCGGTTCAATCTATCCAAGGCAGATCGGAGGTACATGTAGAACCAGTTGTACGCTCATGCAATTGCACATTTACCAGTGTTGCTAAGAAGCAATCTCATGCCAAACGTACTCTACATACTACGACTATCGGTCTTAGTAGTTGGCTAAGCACTTTCGTCGAGAGGATGAGGACCTCCAGGAGTTGGCTCTTGGCGCTATTGTACTCGGGAGAAAACTACCCAAGAAGTAAGTGGGAACAACTCGCGTTTCTCTATAAAAAGGGATCCAAGTATTTCGCGATGATCGTCACGATAGTGGAGCGCCCCCCCCCATCTTACTCACCAGCCTCTACACCATACGCGTCTCTTATTCGACGGTGCTGTCGAAAGCGCTTAAGCCCCGAGGCCAGTAGGTCCAATCATGGAAGATAATCGACCAGCCTCATTTCGACTGCGACGATCCAACAGGTGTCGAGCCCGGCGCCACCCAATTACTACCAATGAGTAACGCTCTGTACTCTATTCCCTATGCTTGGCCGTGGCGTCCAGGATGTGCGAAAGGCCATTAACCCTGCTATACCATGTGGGTACAACCGAGACAGAGGCCCAGGGATATGGAGATGCAGCCAACTGATCAGCTTCACATTGTCCCACATCTCCTGTCAACAAATGGTAAAACATGGCGGGGAATAATACCCTGTTTTAGATGAGGTCAGGAAGACGACCGACCCACAGGCGTGAACTGGCCTGGGCAGTGCTCCAAATGGAGTCTCATCGATACCATAGCCACAGATCGGCCCCGACCTATATAAGAGCCTGTTGTACCTCTAGGATGTGGAGCGGCTCATTTCGGCATATAATAGAAGAGCCAAATCAGGATTTGTTGGCGATGCTTTCAAAATCACCACTTATCCTCGCCCTGGCTGGGGCTTTGTCCGCTGTTGCTGCCCCTAATGCATTGGTCGGGTCGGAGGAGCCATGTGCGAAAATAAGCAGTTTATATCGGCAGGCCGTAGAGGCAAATGGTAAGAATAGCGAGTTGCGACCATTACCCCATTCTAACAGCATCTAGTGACCGAGCCAATTAAGGTTGATGGAGGGCTCGCCCATGAGTGTCTGCACTCCATGCCATTTGACGCGCAAAAGGCGGCAAAATTTGTCTCGGAGTTAACTAAATACATTCAGTTTCAGTCAACGATAGAGCTTCTAAAAAGTAGGTCGCAACCAGTTCTCAACGATAAGCCTGACCTGCCTAACAATTTACTACTCTAGACCCCCCAGCCGGATATCTCTCTGAACCAACAGACCTACTTGGGGGTATGGATGATGTACTTGCTAAGGCTAAGAACAACCAGTTCTCTAGCCATTATGATTTTGAAAATGCTATTCTGCGGGTTCTTCATTCTGCAAATGACGGACATTTGGGTGGCACCTTGTGCTCAAATACAATATTCCACTTCAGGAACCATGTGCCCTTGATATCAATTTCATCCGATGGAGTACAGCTTCCCAAAGTCTATACATTAGGTATGCAATATGGAGTTCTCTGGTTAGGAGACTAGCTGAAGATCACGCATAGAGGACGTAAAGGTTCTTCAAAGAGACCCCAAGATCGTCTCCCCCGTTGCCACCATCAATGGCTACGACGCTGTGTCATACCTGAATCAATATGCGGAGTCAGACCATTTACAAGACCCAGATGCGAGATATAACCATCTTTTCCCCTCGAGCGCCCGTTATGTCGCCCAACAAGGGCAGGACGGCACTTGGACGTTTAACAATGGGCTATGGCCTGGCTATGCAGCCCAAAACCTAACATTCGCTAACGGAACATCATTGGACGTGCCCACAATCGCTCAGATTGCACTGAAAGACTTTGAGTACCTCAACGGCAGTGCTCTCTGGGAAGGTGTATGCTTAGCGCCATCGGCATCAACAGTCGATGACACCAAAGAGAATGTATCAAAGAGGTCCGAGACTACTGGGAAGAAGGCGCCGACCATGTATCCAAAGCCTGTCATGCGTGATGCGTATAACACGATCTCGGGGTACTTTCTGGAAGACGAGCTTAAGGATGTCGCCGTTCTTTTCGTGCCGAGTTTTGAAACAAACAAATATGAGGGAGACCCATTAGCGTTTGCGAACCACGCCACCGACTTTGTGAAGACGGCGGTTGCTTCCGAGAAGAAAAAGCTGATCATTGACGTGTCGGGGAACCCCGGTGGTAACACTGCTTCTGGATATGACTTATTTCGAGTTTTCTTTCCCCAGGCGGAGATGTACACAGCATCTCGTATCCGCGCTCATGAGTCTGTCAATCTCATTGGACGAGCACTGTCTTCATTAACCAAAGATACCGATGGCTATGGAGCGGAGGGCATTGCTCTGTATGACCTTGTTTCTCCGAATCAAACGTACCATTTCCAGTCATGGGCAGAATATTACGGACCCCAGCAGGTGAATGGAGCCAACCTCAGTCGCATTGCCGCAAGCTTCGACTTTGAGGTGATATCTAGCTGGGAAACTCCTATCCGTGGCTATGGTCCTGTCAAACTGAACGACACTGCCACCCCTTTCGCACCCGAGGACATCCTTATTGTATGTAATACACTTTCTGTGCAAATATGTATTGAGCTAACCCTTCAACAGGTGGCGGATGGATATTGCACGTCAACATGTACCCTTTTTGCAGAATTGATGACTCACGTAGGTGGTGTCAAGACTCTAGCCTTTGGTGGCCGGCCACAAAACGGCCGTATGCAGGCAATAGGAGGGTCTAAGGGCAGTCAGGTCGCCTCATCAGTTTTGATTGATACATGGGTTGAGGGAGCCAAGTTCCTTGCTGAGAAGTCCGCGCAGGATGAAAAGCCCTTGCTCAGTCTCGAGCAACGCAAGGCCCTGAAGGCTTCTGCTCCCGCAGTAGAGGAGCTTCCTTTCAACCTGCCTTCCTTGAGTGTCAACTTGAAAAACTCATATCTCCGCGATAACCACGAGATCCCGGTCCAATTCCTCTACGAGCCAGCCGACTGCCGCCTGTTCTCCACCTGGGAGAACTACAAGAACCCTGCGACTACCTGGACGGCTGCCGCTCACGCTTGGTGGGGTAATGGTACTTGTGTGCCTGGTTCTTCTGCGGGCAAGTGAGTGTTTTCTCGAGTATACAAAGCGACGGGCACTTTTATTGGTATAGATTTCAAAATAGATTTGATATGAGATTTCGAGATCGGTGTAACACGATTCTTGAAGACGCCCGCTTGGTTTCACTCACATTCCCCTTTACTTGTATCAATAGTCTCACATTTATGTATCTTTCTTGTTCGAGACCAGCTTTATGGAGCGACCAGGAGAGCGAAGAGATAATAAACTTTTGGAATTTAGAAATAATCAGATATTTTAGATTAGCTAGTAATGGGAGTTTGCATTGGCTCATATAGATAGGCATTCGATCATAAAAGAGGGTCTGAATGGCACTACTACCACAGGCATACAATCTGAACGCGAGACCTTTGTGTTGCATTTTTGGAAGCGTTCAATGTGGCCTCCCTTGACTGGCACCAGAGTAGATATCAACTTTTTGATTCGCTGAAACTTCCGGTTGTATAAAATGTCCTACTGAGCAAGTACTAGCGTCAAAGGAAGTCATCCTGACATGGCTAACATCAGAACATGAACGATTGATATGAGGGTCAGCTCGATGGAGAAATATGAGTCCCCGGTGGACTCAATCGTTATGTTGCCGCAACGCCGGGGGGCAGAGCGCCTGTCCACACTGGTGACGAATGGCAGGGGCAAACATTCTGCAGTCTGACGAATCTGCTTGCCCTATACACAAAATTAACATCACACCATGTCTATATGCGTTTAATAATTGACAAGTGGCCACTTGCGACCGTTAGCCTTATCGTCATGCGCGTGGTTTATTCTTCTGTTATACTATTTGCCGGTAATTGGCCACGATCACGCAATTCCGAGAGATCTGACGCTTGCTGCGATATTATCTTCCCCGCATGGTCTGACTTCCATGGATTAGAAATCGGATCAAGGTACAAAATCTTAAGGTTATACTCTTTTAACGAACACTTACCTAGGGATCAAGGAGAAAGTTACAATGGTTGGGATGTTACGCGTTGTGATTAAGAACCACGTTTATCCACAACACCCACGCTATACATAGGCAGGAGGTATACAACCGAGAGAAGATATCCTGAATCTAATAAGCGAACTTCAGAATAAGGCGTCATTTTAATGCCGGTATCGTCATATATTTCTGGAGCCAATCAGCACCAGAGGGCACGAGTAAGATGTCTATGAGAGACTGATATAAGGAATGCAATAACCCCCCATCCTAGCTCCGAGCAAGTCATTCAAAGCTCAGGAAAGAATTATACAAAGCCTGTCACAATGCCTGTTGAATTTATTAGTCTGACGTTTCCGAACGCCTCCACCGAGATCAAGCCAATTCCCAATGTCACGATCGATCCAGAATATCTGGAGCGCTACGCGCGAAACCTAGATGACTATGGATTCAACTACACATTGGTGCCTTACGACTCCTCCTACTTCGATCCCTGGACGGTAGGAGCCACGATCGCCGCCAAGACAAAGAACATCAAGATTATCATTGCTCTCCGGCCCAACACGTTGTATCCCACCGTGGCAGCCAAGGCCCTCGCGACACTGGACCAACTCAGCTCCGGTCGTGCAGTGGTCCACTTCATTGCCGGAGGCAGTGATGCCGAGCAAGCAAAGGAAGGTGACTTCCTGACCAAGGAGCAACGGTATGCCCGTCTGGAGGAGTATATCCGAATTCTCCGCCGGGCGTGGGAATCGCCAGATCCATTTGACTGGGATGGCGAATACTACAAGTTTAAGCAGTTTTCTAACAAAGTGCGTCCTACAAATGGGACGATCCCTGTCTCTGTTGGCGGATCTTCCGACGATGCGTATCGGATCGGAGGTGCACTAGCCGATATCTTTGGCCTTTGGGGAGAACCCTTGAAAGAAACCAAGGAGCAAATTGACAAAATCTATGCCGCAGCCGAAAAGGCTGGTCGGTCAGACCGGCCACGTATCTGGGTGACCTTCCGACCCATCATCGCGGAGACCGAAGAGCTGGCCTGGGCGAAGGCGCACCGTACCCTGGATGCGCTTCAGGCAAACCGACCCGGCGGCCAGAGTAACGCGCCTTCTCAGCCACAGAACGTTGGGTCCCAGCGGCTGTTGGATATTGCAGCCCGTGGTGAGGTGCACGATCGCGCGCTTTGGTATCCGACCGTTGTAGCCACAAACGCTCGGGGTGCGTCCACTGCGCTGGTTGGGTCTCACCAGACGATTGTGGACTCGATCTTGGACTATGTTGACTTGGGCGCGGAGCTGATTTCCATCCGTGGGTACGACAACCTCAACGACGCGATCGACTATGGGCGGTATATTCTGCCACCAGTCCGTGAGGCACTGCAGGAGAGGGGAGTGAAGTCTACGGCTTAGTTGCGGAATGCGCAATGTTGTAGCTGTGATTGAGGTAGCTCGAGCTCTTATCTTGGAAGTGCTTGAACTATACTGTGCCCCGTGGCCCGCCTTTCAAGGTGATGTAAATTTTACTTAGTTAAACTGGGAATTGGACTCAGGGAAAGACTCGTTGATCGATACCCGATAGAGAGTATATGAAGCTGATATCGGCCAAGTTGTACCTGTCCAGCAATGGCCTTAGAAATAAACCATATTTGGAAGCCCTTTGTAAACGAAACACAGTCGTTCTAGTACAGTAACCCTGGGATAGGACGAAGGACCATGCGATAGTTTAAGGACAGAGCCAAAGCAATTCAAGAATCAAGGTTTAACTGTGATCAGACACAGTGCGTGGCTTTCTGCGCTGACAGAAGACTGGTGAATAGCTGAGGGATAACGCGAGGATCAGTGTAATAAGACGCCCTAAAACGGGCCGGGCACTGTTGCCCGACCAGGGCCTAGCTCTAGACCCTGCTTCCTCTCTATAGAAGTCCTCAAATCTGTGAATCAAATCATGATAGTGCGTGAACTAAAGTTGCCTACCGTTTTGGAAGTGTAAGGCAATGTAACGGTGAGGATTCACAGGGATTCTAAACTGATGCAGTTAGGCTTACTCGCGAGATACAAACGCGTGATAGGAATATGATACCTATTAGCTTTGCACCACGGAGGGATACGGGGTGACACACGAAGTGCAATGAAAGCCCGCCGAATGCTCTGTACAACATTGAATTGAATCTAGAACCCCCTTTCCTCTAGTGTATATGTTATATAAGGGTCCATATCTCTGTTTCTAGTTTGATTGATCGAAGTACCCAGAAAGGTCGGCCTCCTGTATCGACGCACTACTTACAGCACTAGATTATATTACAATGAAGACGACTACGGTTGCCTTGTTCATTCTTCACGTTCTTTTTGCCAATCTTGCAAGTGCAACACCTCCCCCAGAGGGTCAATCGTCAGCACCCTCTGACCGAAAGCTGGCACAAACGACCTCTCAGCATACAGGTGTAAGTGAGCTAGGCTATAAGGCCAAGGTAATGTGTCGCTGACCATGTCAAGACATGTAAGCTTAGACAAAAGGATGGTGAGTAGTGACTCACGGATAGTAACTGCCTTGACTACACACACAACAACATCTTTTCATGCCTGATCTCTGACAAGATACGATGACGATGATACCACAGGACCGAAGCCGGCGCGTTGGTCCGACTGTGAAATTCCTGCAGGAGGCTCATGGCAGAGTAGGCAAATGAATAGATGGGTGATCCGCTGTGACTATCGATATCCAGTAAGACAAGCGCTGAAAGTATATGAGACATATATACTAATGCCACCAGTGTCTGTCGGATGGGACGTCCTGTTTTGCGAACATAGTACTTACTGAGAATGGAGGTCTGAAAGAGGTTGATGGGCTAGCATACTGCCATGGCTCTATGGTAGTGCCATGATCTTTTTGTGTTAATACTCTATCCACTGGTAGAGTCTGAACAGGGCTGGAATGCTGGGAGAGATATGTGCCGACCGCATCAACACGCCCCGCCGCTCGGGCGAAGGCTCAGTTTTTGATCCCATACGTTAAAGCGTCGTCATCTGTGTCAGATAAGGAAAATGTGTTCACTATTTCATGGTATAGACTAACACAATTCAATATACGCAATTTGTCACAAGACGTAATATGTGAGATAAAGAGACATCCATACTTGGCACATAGACTAGGTTGCAAGGTGCTGGCTAGTCATTTCTACAGCGGCTTCACATTTCCTGATCTATGCTGGGTCAAGGTCTTTGACTGAATTGCAAGGAAACTCAACATCTTTGCTCCCCAGTCGCAAAAATGTCAGAACAAAGTGAGACTGCCCCGGTCTTTGGATCCCCTCCGCTCTCCCTCGTACGCCGCTCTTCCGACAAGGCCGTACAAACAGTTGCTACTCCTTTTTATTGACCATCCACCAAGGTTTTGGAATTTCCGTGGATGACTGTACATTATGTGAACACTCCACAGCGTGTTATATTCGATATCCCTTATATCTAGGTCCATGTAGGTATATTATTAGATTGACATCCAAAAGAAGCTGCCGATTTCTTGCTTGAGTACAAAGTTGGCATCACGCTCCATCCTATTTAGGAAGGATCTGACCCTTTCAAATGGCATGATAAAGTGTGCTTGGAATGAATGATGCTATGCATGCTTCCAACAGACCCAGGTGCAAAACACCGTCCTTAACCCCAAGCCTTACCAATATGCCACATGATTCGATACTCTGACCTCAAACAATTCATCAGTATAGTTTCATAGTAGGAGATGCCGTCTTCGTACAATGGCTTATTTCAAATCTTGGTTTTGCTCAAAGTCCAGTACAGTGAAGCTCTTCACCCGACTCTCGAGCTTCACGGTGCCCACCTCGTGAACAGAGAACGCCAGGTCCTCGCATTCATCATCGGAGAAGAAGAAAACTTTCTGGCCTGGAAGGAGCTCATTGATGGTGACATGGAATCCTTTGGGCAAGAGAGTCCTGGCGCAGACATCGGTCTCGGAGCTCTTCCAATAGCCGGTGGTGAGCTCCCACGCGGAGGCGGCGAGGGGGAGGAGGGCAAGGGCTGCAGCAAACTTCATATTGTATTTGGGATTTATATGTAACGGTAACAAACAGTCACTTGTAAAGTCAAGAGTTGATTAAGGGTTATCGGGGGGTTTTGGGAACACTGTCCTGGATATAAAGACATCGTATACCATGTATCACAGGGATAGTTTCAATAGGCATTTCCGCAACCAGAGCCTTGAATACTATGCTCCACTACACAGATCACCAGCTCTTCTGACCCATTGGTTGGGTGTAGTGGGGGAGCCAGCACGCAAGGGGTGAAGCTACATTCTTCGCTGCTTTCGGCCGGGATGAACCCAAACTTGCTGGCAACCCCCGCAAAAATTGATTTGTGACAGAACTTTACTAAACGCCATGTCAGGTTCAAATAGTCGGGCATAAGCAGTGTAGGTTAATCTCAGCTCCTCAGTCTCTGGCTGCATATAGAAACTAACTTTTGTGGCGGCAGAATCCTGGCGAGAAATATGGATCAGGGTTATGGATTTGCACCGCTAATCTTTATCCGAATATCTAAATGACGGACAATGCTGTACCCCCTGATACATTAGGTGGCAGACTGCCCCTCGAGATAATCAAATCCAGGAACCACCCCTTTAGTGTACTATACTTCAACCTAAGCTTTAACACCTAATAGAATAGAAATGGTCCACTTGAATGAACTGTCCGGGAAAAACTGCAAGGGGTGGCATGGTTTGAGACTTTGCTGTCCTGCATCCGTCGTGCTCCTCAGCCAGCCACAACATTTTGCAATAGGTTACAGAAAAAGGGCAAAGGAAAGACAGATTCCTGTTACTTTTGTCACTGCCGCTAACTAGCCTGATATGTCATTAGTGTACATCAAAAAGGTAGCATTACTGGCTTCAGCAGATCTCCAGGGCTTGGCACGCCCCAGCACAGCTAATGAAGCAACAGCTGTATTAGCTGAAAGTTTTATCCACTATGCCGCAGAATGTCCGTACGAGTGTCATATCTGGATACGCAATCATATTCGTAATTAAACCAAAAAAAAAAAAAGAAAAAAAA
>NW_022476038.1:134577-158548 GCF_009193645.1 Aspergillus pseudonomiae | reverse complement strand
AAAAAAAAGAAAAAAAAAAAAACCTACATTGCTAGACACCAGTTCACCAATGCAGCGTTATTCCTTCCACTCGTCTCTGCCTAATCTTACTATATCAGCCTGCTCAAGAACCCAGTATTTTGACGGTGCCTTCCCCGCTTCCGCCATACGAGCAGCTGCAACAGCTGCTCTGCCAATAACGGCTTGATCCTGACCTGCGCCTTAAAATCAGCACACAATACTCCTAAGAATTCAACAGCTAACCAAAGTAGTCCCTACCTATCATGTCCTGGACTCCCTGTCCGAGCTTATTGAGGTTCTGCACGATATTCTCCAATAATGCAGCTTTAGGCTTTTCTCTTTGGAGGATCAGACCAGGCCTCAGGATGATGCTATGATCAAAATCGAGTTGCTCGATGGCATCCTCCACACCAATCTTCATCTTCGAGTAAGGGACATAGCGCGAGAAGAGGCCTCTAGTCCCTCCACTAGAGATGAACACGTACGTCTTTACTCCTGCCTCTTTGGCTGCTCTGGCGTTGTCTATGCACAAGTCGTGGTCGATTTTCCATTGGTTCTGGATTCCTCCAGCTGCAGCTCTCGTCGTTCCGACTGCGTTGAAGACGATTGATGGCTTCGAAGAAAGAGAGGCGATCATGCCGCCCCATTTTGAGCTCTCTCTTTCTTCGAGGGCCTGCAGCTTGGGAGATTGGGCATTTGGCAGTCGCCTTGAAACCGTTTTGACGGATGAGAATGCGTCTGAGGCAAGAAGAGTGGCAAGGATCTGGCCGCCCACTGCTCCTGTGCAGCCAAAAACTGCTGCGGTCGTCATGGTAGGATCTTTATCTATAATAGCTGTCCTATTGGGACACGAAGCACATTGCAGGACGAGAAAAATATAATGTTCCCAATTTCGTATTAAATATGTAGGGAAAAATTAGGTAGCAACCGAGACGTCATCAATGCCAAGCTGTCGTAAAAATGCGAATTGGCTTACGTTATGCGTCATAACTAGTAGACTCGGAATATGCCGAGGCAAAAGATACCTCGCTAAGGACTTTGGGCCGCTGTCTATGAAATTGAAACTACCCAGGGTTCATCTATGGAGAAGGCGAAATGTACGCCTTTATATACAGATGACTAACGCTGGTTGATTTTCTTCCCTCCATGAAAAGCGATAGGATGCGACAAAAGCCGGAGGCTATCGACGGGATAATAACATGACTGATGGCGAACGAAAGAGCTGCAGCTACTTGGTGTTGCTGGTGGAAATTCAGAGTTTTCAATAGAGTGCTCCCTGAGCTGGAGGTTAACCTCTGAATCTACATTTTGTCCAGCACTCACACAGCCAAGGTAGTTTAGATATTGAATCTAACTCGTCGATAATATCTAGCTCAGGTGTTCTTCGAGAACATATTCACGACAGATATTATCCCTTCTATTTCAGATAATATCAACACAGAGAAATATTCTCATTCCAGTGCGTAGGCCCAGCGCTCGACGTTCATACATTACATGTACCGGCGACTCTCTAGCCACTCTTGTAGTGGGTGACGGCCTGTGCAGCGGTCTCAAATACTTTCCGAACCCCCTCGAAAGTGGCAGCTGAGCATTCAACGTATTCCGTAGCCCCAATTTGGCGACATACCCTGACAGCCTCCTTTGGGGTGACCTGCTCCGTTGCCACCTGGGAGACCTCGTCACTCGCCTTTGGCTTTTCATCAGATCGCGGATTTTTCTTCCGCCCCAGTAACTTCGTCATCGTCTGCAAGAATGCAGTACTCGCTTTCGGGTTCTCTTCACGACGCAGATCCTTCTTACAACCAACTAATATAGTCGGTATAGCACCACAGAAATGCCGAACTTCGGGGGCCCATCTTGTGGCCACGTTGCTGAGAGATTCAGGCGAATCGATGGAGAAGCAGATCAAGACAACATCACATGAGATATAGGAAAGAGATCGCAACTTGGCGAACTCTCCTTGATTAGCAGTATCCCAAAGGGAGATCAGGGTCCGGCTCCCCGCGATCGGGGAGACAACCTCCTCAAGGTCTAACAAGGTAGGTAATTCACCGCTCGCAGGCCTGCCTTGTGTGAAGGCAGTAAGGAGACTAGTTTTTCCACAGCTCGTATCACCGATGACTACAAGCTTGCGAGTGATATTACTCATGATGGGACCACTTCATCAATATGCAGGGGTATGTCTTGTAAACATGAGATTCCGCTCGAGTGGATAATTTCAGACGGGATGACTCATGTCCCGATATGCCGAGGTAAAGGCGTGCGACTCTGTTTTGCTTCTGGTCAGAGGCTAGCCAGTTGCTGCTGGTTTCATCCCGGGATTTATGGTCTAGGGGTGTGAAGTCATGCTGGGCGAATGGATTTCATATTTTAGTTATAGCCTCCAGGGGAGATCTGAAAATTCATTTCCCCCAAATATGGAAGGTGAATATCAACAGGCCTACGCGGGTAGCCTATTATAGGGGCGCTCCTTGAATGTATAATAAGTTTTGGCAATTTTAATGCAAAATGTATCATTAAGTACGGGTGCTATGTAGTAACGAGACGCGGTGTCCACAGAAGAATTGTTATGCCAGGGCAAAACACATGCTGTTAACTTGCAACGCCTCCGACTCAGCCAACACAGACTTAAATATACAACCAACTGTCCTAGTATATCTGGCTTTTCATGAAAGACCTAGCAGATTCACCGGCGCTTGACAACACTGGGTCAACCATGTTTCCTATGCAGAGCCGATCTGCCCAGGAGCTTCTTGACAGCACTCTTGGGTTTCATGATTCAGATCCATAAAAAGTTGCCAAACTATGTAGGCCAAGTTTACGATGATGCCGTACGAAGTATCCAACGTAGAATCTGTCATATTGTGCTGCGATGTACTGAAATATAGCTATGTGATACATTGACCCACAAGATATATTCGCAACATTGTCAATTGATCAAAAATGTTTCGCTTCCAGTTTGAGTGTTTTGAGGAAGACCTTTTCCTGGAGGAGCTGATCAAGGGCCTCCGTTATAATCATTTTATAGTCGACGGTAGTCGGTAATTTACCAAACTACAGGATTGCTATAAACGCAATAGCGGGAAAGACCGCTTTCTCCTTGGGATATTCCTCTGTATTGCCTAACGTATACGGCAGCATGGGATGTAGTACTATTATTCTCCTCGGTCGAGTGTCATCTTCTATAGGCGGAAATCTGGACTCTTTCACGCATGAGGCCGAGGATTATATATACTATCCCGAATGAATTGGTTAATCATCACAAAGGCACTGGCAGGCCGTATCCACAGCCAGAGACATAGGCATTCGGCTACTTAGTGTGAGCCACCCCAAGGCTAAGCTTCTATATGCCGAAGACATAGCAGAAAGTGATTAAGTGGACAAAGAACGGAGAGTCAGAACTACGAGTGTATAAATATCAAATGGTCATTTGTGGGTCCAGATGAGTAATCAATATTTGACCCGATCTCGGGCCCTCATCTCACCTCTGGCTTCATTTTCATCTTATATCCGAGAGTTGAACTTTGAGGTTGCAAGAAAAGGTCTTATTACGTCACACAGATATGCCTAAGCAGCCCTCTTCAACAAGGAATGTAAAGCAGCCCAAAGTCCGTCGTAACCACTCAGGCTGTCGACCATGCCGTAGAAGAGGAAAGCGGGTCAGTGAACGTCCCACAATCTACTACCGATCTAAAGCATCTTCTAAACCAGCTCCTTCAGTGCGATGAGGAAAAGCCCAGCTGCGGGGCCTGCGAGAGGTTGTCATTGGATTGTAGCTACGGTATCGACTTTACTTTCCATAGCCTGGACAGAGCATTTTTTCAGACGCAGTTAGCAGATCAAAAAGCATCAACTCGATCAAGTACGATTTCGAAGCGAACTACAGCGAAGGCTGTGGAGGACCCGAAAATTAAGATTGGATTGCTCAACTACTTGAACAGACTGGCAACCTCTCATGTACCACCAACTGTCAGCACGCAACATGAGATAGAGCTTCGATACTTGAACCATTTTCAGACTCATGTGCGCCATCTCCTTCCAGCAGCTTCGCTGCAACTTGTCGACAGATCCCTACAGTCCCTTGGATTACGATTCGCCGCGCTTTGTATATCGGCATCCAATCTCTCAATGCTCAATGCAGGGGTTCAGAGCCGCGTCGTACCAAACGATAGCCGAAAGTCGGTTTTCAGCCCGGTCGTGAATGGCCTGCATCACAGTAACGCCCAAAAATATCACGATTTGGCGCTGTGGAATTGCCGCACTGCGGAGCATGACGGGATCAAAAATGAAGCACCTGCGCTACTCGCTGCACACATTCTTCTGGCGTATTACCACCATGCATCCACCGATCATCTACGATTTCGATTCGCCGTGAAGGATGCTGTCCAATTCGTTTTGCAGAACAGGGCGACTATCGCCAATTCTCCAGATGGTGCTGACGCATTGCAAATGTGGTACCGTCTCTGCGCATCCCACCGGCCAGCAAAGCCACCAGCCTTGCTTCTTGAAGGCGAGGGAGCAAGTTCCTTTGGGCCGAATCTTCTTCCAGATGTTACTGAGCATACCTATCTCAATTGCATCATGGGGATGGGTGTAGACGATCTTATCTATGACATTCTTATCAAAACACTGGAAATCCGGACCAAGTTGGTGGTATTTCGTTGTGTGGCAGCCATCCGTCAGGTCTCTGAGACCTCAAGTGATATTGGCCCTCTTACACATGAAGTGATGAATAAAATGCTTGGGCGAGAATGCGGGCCGGATGAATATGCGGAAGCCCGGGATAGCTTTATGCGCGGCTCAAATTTGCTAGGCTTGCTGGATGTGCAAAAGGAACGTTTGAAGGTTTGGCGATCGCGACTTAGTGCGGAACAGTTGCGAGCCCAAGGCGACTCTACTCCTTGCATACAAAGGAAAACGACCCCTGAAGTCTCAAACTTACCCATAGGTCAACAATTTCCGACCCATCGAGATGCCATGAACGCCTTGTACAGTTTGCTTTGCGAAATGGCATTCGAAGATGCCAAGCAAGCTTTCGCATCACACCACACGTCTACAGTTGTTGGAGCCGATCCTTCACATGTCATAGCCGATATGGTTTATAGTGCGTGCCACGTTGCTAATATTCTTGATCTGGCCGTGTCGAATACGTCGGACATCTACACGATGAGCCTAGCAGAGGTCTTGCTTCAACTTGTATTTCTCTGGCGGTCGGATGAGCTTTTTGCCTACATTCTGGATGTTTTATGGCCCCGGCTTGAGACGCATGGAAAGGGCTACGAGCACTCCCACTACCCTACACATCTCGTCAAGCGTATTATAACTCAAATTGCAGTATACTGGGAGCAAGGTCGAGTGGTAAACTTTGCCCTGCCAGCAGTCGCAGAGAATATATCGAAGTTAAGCCTGTTGGATATTGACCACCCGATAGACCTGGTGGTATGCGGATATAACACGGATGGCATGTATTTCATCGAGAAAATCCCGCTGCCTTAATGGTCTTTCTAAGTGGGTATATGCTGTCAAGATAACTACATCTGCTGTATACGTGCCACGATGTGCCTTACAAACTCCTGTGCGACAATATATTTGTATTACGCGTCCCGGCAACGACGGTACCTGCGGACTTTCTTTTCCGACTTGCGGTATTTGGTTGTTGCCCGCAAGGTTATGCGAACGTTGCTCCAGATCAACAATCCGAAGACCAAGATGTCCATCGATGAGAGGCTGGGTACGGAGGCTTGTAGCGGCCACTCCGCAACAACAGTACTACGGCCCACCTGGGCATCAGGAGCAACTGTTGTTAGCCCAGGTTAATCAGTTCAGGCAGATCAGTCCTTTCTGAGGGCACCGGATTCTCGATTCTCATTTGTCCAAGCAATTGCCGGAGCCGTGGTGATGGGGTGCCTCTTCCCCGGGTATCAGACAACTACCTTATCTAAGACTCCTACTTCAGAAGAAAAGTTCCCGTCAGTTAGTTGAGGGTGGTTCAGTAGCGCTCGCAACGACCCCTTCACTGCCAAGCCGCATTTATAACTTCTATCGGCGGCTAAATCAGTCTGATAACCTCAACCTCTCTTTAAATTTCGGCCAAGATAAGCGAGTACAAATATATAGTTAGCACCAGAAACCCCTTAATTGTATACTTTTTAAAGAATAGCTTCAAGGTCTTGCTACTGGCCAGGGTTTAATTCAGAGTTGAGATAGCGATATCGTGGACTGAGGATATCAAAGACAGTAGACTGGCTAAATGGTGGTTGTCGCCCCTTCAACCATGCTATACAGGCTTTTTGCGATGGACGATGAGACGGGCCGTAGTCCAAGTCTCTCAGAACCTTTCAGAGGACATCAGCTAAGCAAGAATGTTGGCTATGGACAAAATCACGCGCTCGTCAACCCCCCAGGCTCCTTCTCCTTCATCGCAAACTGCGCTGCTTCGTCCGCGGTGAGGTCCATCAACGGATTATCTTCCCCAGACTGAATATTCCGATAGTACGCCCGAATGATACTGTCGGCATCATCAATCGCAATTGGGCGAATATCGGCTAAAGCCTTGATCTTGTGTGTACACTCCTTGTATTGCTTGTCGGTCATGCTGATATTTAGCTGCTGCGCCCGGGATCGGATGGCGTTCCAACCGGTGAGTCGCGAGGCAAAGTGCACGTAGCGGGTCATGCCAAAGTCTGCGGGGTTAATGATCTCATATGTGCTGGGGTCGTTGAGGATGGCTTTGGCATGAATACCTGGGATCCAGGTTAGTGTTTCTCTAGAAACTTGAGAAGAGGAGTACGTACCAGCCTTGTGAGTGAACGCACAAAAGCCCGTGATATAGTTGTTGAACGGGATATTAATCTGCACCGCCTCCGCAACAAGATCCTCTATATCCTTAATCTTTTCAAGGCGGTATTTAGACTTCACATACTCTGGATGCGTGGCAACCATCCGCGCCATGAGCCCTCCCAGCGGGGTAATACCATTCCGTTCACCGATTCCTAGCACAGAAGTGTCAATGTGTGTTGCACCTGCTTCCAGGGCGCAATATGCATTTGCAATTGCACATCCAGCATCATCGTGGAAATGGGTCTCGATATCGCAGCTGACCACGCCACGAAGAACACGTATGAGCTCGTACACCTGTCGTGGGGAAGCGCAGCCAATTGTATCGGCAACGCCGACTCGATTTACGCCGACTTGGTCGACGGCGGAGTAAATTGAGAGGAGGTCCACTAGGTCCGAGCGGAAGGAATCTTCTGTTGAAAAGCGAACTTCTATTCCTTGCGACTTCACGAAGTTGATGACTTCAATAGCGGTCTTCTTGATGTACTCAATATCCTTACCATGGGAATGCTGGCGCATGAGAGATGATGTTCCAATCATTACATCGCTAGTTCATACTTAGACAAGAAAAGTAGCCGTGGGAAACAAGGACTTACACGCCATCAACACCGGTGGCCACGGCAATTCGCGCGTCGTCCATATGGCATCGAATATGGGTTAGGATCTTAGCCTTAAGACCCAACTTGCAGATCGCCTCACAGTCAAGCCTCGACTGCTCCGAGGCACACGGGTTCGTGAGCTCAATGTAATCAACCCCGAACTCATCTAGTGCCCTTGCAATCTCGATCTTTTTCTGCGTGTCAAAGAAGGCATTGGCAAACTGCTCGCCCTCGCGCAGGGTGCTCTCGATAATCTTAAACCGCGAGACATTGCTCAGAAAATCGCTAACCGCATTTCCGTGACCATAAGGGTTACGATTCGCAGGGCTGGAGCTCAATGCTGTCGAAGTTAGGAAAATAGACGCTTCTCTTAGTCAAATCTCGTACCTGGGCTCATGTCACTCGCGCCGGACATCGTGCTTGTCTCCTCTAGGGTGATCGCGGGGTAGTATAAGATGTAGGATTGAGAAACGACTTTTCGCACTATTTGAAGACAGATTTCTTACCGACCTTTGTCAGTTATTCACAAATGAGTCACGAATTCCTAACCACGATGGGAAAGAATAGGACGTGCTTCCGATGCATGCCGGACATTTTCCGTCGACGTGTCGGGATTTTTCCGGGCTTTCAAAACTCCATGTCGCCTCCATAAGTATGGGGTCCCGTATATAAATCCCTCATTACCAAACGAGTTTAAAGATGTTGATATACTTGTTAACAATGCGTGCGATTTGGTCCATAATCTCTTGCATCCCTATCTAACTTGCAGTAACAAATTTTCAAGCGGCCTAGTCAGAGGTATGGCTCAAGCGCCAGATATTGAGCCGGAAGATATGGCTGTAATGTTCGACACGAACGTCACTGGCCTGACTAACATGACGCAAGCCCTCCTGCCCATTTTCAAGACCAGACCTGATGGTGGGCGAGGGGATATCATCAACATCGGCAGTATCGCCGGCCGTGAGCCATACCAGGGTAGGGGTATCTACTGCGCGACAAAACCACTTGACTAATCCCTTATTCATCCGCAGTAAAGCCAATATTGTCGGGGACCTCTACAAGGGGGCAACATAAAGACATTAGCTAGGTACCCTTGCAGTCTAGGGTTCCTTGGGCCATACCAAGGGAACGCATGACCTAGCTTTTTGGTACTATACGGGATTATAAAGGGATCAATATTATTCCGAGGCTCTCCCCAATATGTACTAGCGGGTATTCGCTTTAGGGGTTCTGAAACGAAAAATGAAACGTAGGGGGTGACAATAGTTTTGACTCTCATGTTTTGCAGAGATCTGCATGGCGCTAGCCCTGTTTGGGATATATTATACGCCCGTATCCTGTATTACGCTTGTGACGTTCGCCCTAACCGTATCTAGTAAGCGATGTACCTGTTGTCGACAAGTCTAACCCGCTTTGGAGAATAATTACGCCGGTACTGAGTTTACCGTTTTGCTGCTCCCATGAGGCTATGCAGATGTCGAGAAGACAGACGGACGTGCATTATTTAAACACTGTCGTGTGCCATTTCAGGCTCGAGCAGTGGAAGCATTTCTCTGAAACGCAATCGACAGAAAAAATGGCACGCGCAGTGTGGACAAAGCTTCTTTCGGACGACTCTATTCGGAGGTCGTCGCAAACCCTATCGGTCATTGAGGGCAGTGCGTATCTGTATGGCGGGGAGCTACGGCCCCGGGAGCCGGTGGACTCAGCTGTCTATCGCATCGCACTAGACAACAGTGAGAATACATAATCGACCACGCAAGGACAACTCAATGCTAATCTCTCATAGAACTACCTTCGCATACTAGAACGTCCACGATCGCCAGCACGTCCGAGAGTCCACAACCGAGAGTCGGGTCTGCATCGACGACCATCGATGGCAAAGTCTATGTCTTCTCGGGGCGTGGCGGCACTGCCATGTCTCCGATCGAAGAAGCCGGGTCATTCTGGGTATTCGATCCGAATACCAGTACCTGGGTCCAGGTGAAGCCCGCAGATCCTCAATCTCCTTACCCAGCGGGACGCAGCTACCATACTCTGACGAACAACGGCAAAGATACTATCTTTCTCCACGCCGGCTGCCCCGAGAAGGGCCGGCTTGGTGATTTGTGGGCGTTCAACATTCTCACTCGTCAATGGCAAGAACTAGCCCCAGCCCCCAAGCCAGAGAGAGGTGGCACATCCATTGCTTATGCGGAAGGGAAGCTCTTCCGGATGAACGGCTTCGATGGAAAGACAGAACAAGGCGGTGCATTGGATGTGTATGACCCCAAGAATAACATTTGGAACACCACCACGTATCCGGCGGATGGGGTTTCCGGTCCAGGTGCACGTAGTGTGAGCTGCTTGCTATCCCTTAAAGTTGCCGGGAAGCCGAGCCTTGTTACTATGTTCGGT
Organism: Aspergillus pseudonomiae; assembly: GCF_009193645.1. Classification (NCBI taxonomy): domain Eukaryota; kingdom Fungi; phylum Ascomycota; class Eurotiomycetes; order Eurotiales; family Aspergillaceae; genus Aspergillus; species Aspergillus pseudonomiae. The sequence continues at coordinate 148,715 of NW_022476038.1, read as the reverse complement.
GAACACGATCCTAGCAGTCTAGGACACCAGGGTGCAGGTAAAATGCTTTCCGATGTGTGGATCTTCGATATTCAGTCTGGAAAGTGGACGGAAGTCCAGGCGGATGGCGATAACGCCCCAGAAGCTCGCGGATGGTTCGACGCCGATGTCATTACAAACGCTTCAAAGGATAGTATCGTTGTCCACGGTGGGCTGGCTGAGTCGAACGAGCGGCTTGGGGATGTATGGAAATTGGATTTTTGATACTACAGCCAGTCGTCTGTCAATGTGGGAACTTGTCGGCATAGGACCGTGCTTCCAGATTTCATAGCATCGTTTCTTTTCTCCACATGAGCAAAGTCTTCACAAAACACCGGACTTTCCTTGATCTTCTGGATAGTTTCTAGCTGTTAGTAAGATTAATAGGTCCAGATTAGACATGTGGATCCGGCTAGGCTGTACGAGGGTAGTTCTCGAGCTCTTTCATTTAAAATCCTGTAATCGGTTGTGCAGAAGCCCTTGCCTAATGAAACCGTCGTATTACGAGCTTTCTAATAAGTACAGTACCCAGAGGTAATGCCTTACAGCGATTACCTCGATCCACCTCATTCTTACCCAGGTGGAGCAAGAGAAATGGCTGTTGTTCCGTGTCCACCGGAGACTGCTCGTATGGATGTACCAGCGAAACAAAGCCCCTATTACCGTGTGGTCATGGCGATCATACGCTTATATTTCATTTGTCCTTTTATCTTTTATTTACTTTAGATTGGATTATGTTTCTCATAACACGCCAGATTCTGTAGACCCGGATATTCACGGTTCCGTCCATCATTAAGGACTTAGCTTCTCCTCTTTACTAGTCTCAGAAAGGAACCTAAAAGACACAGAGACAGTCCACATCTTCAAACTATTGAAAACTTTTTCTATATCCCAAAGATGGCATCACGCGTTATCGAATCATTGACCCCTTCAGAGTATTCACCTCTTCTTTCTGGTGATCCCGAACCCACTCATCATCCACAGTCAACATTTCCTCACAGTCCGGACGAGCGTCATATACGCAATGAAGTCCCTGGAACGCTTACACGTCGCTTGTATATCTCGCACTTTCTATCAACATGGAACTCTCGCGTCTTTGAGTTTGGGGCTGTGCTCTACCTGGCTTCGATTTATCCGGGAACTCTGTTACCCATGTCAGTTTATGCCCTCTCCCGAGGTGTCGCAGCGATTCTGTTTGCACCAGCGGTGGGCAATTATATCGATACTGGCAACCGGCTGCAAGTAGTTCGAGTCTCGATCGGTTTGTGATATCCATCGGATGCTAATTTGGTTGACTTATATACTTATCTAAACCAGTGCTACAAAGAGTCGTGGTTGCAGCCTCTTGCCTGATCTTCTACCTGCTTGCAATTGGTCTGCCGATGCTCAGCACGATTAATGATGTTTTGCTGGTAGTATTAGCGCTCCTTGCATGTGTTGAGAAGCTATGTTCTATTATGAATCTAGTATCTGTTGAAAGAGACTGGGTGCGTATACGAAGATATACCATGTCTACAAACATGATTCTGATAGGATCTGTTAGGTTGTGGTTGTCGCAGGAAATGATCATGAAGGCCTCAGGAGTGAGTATCAGACTTGCAAAACGAGAAACAAACACTAAGTACTAATATTGCTTGGCACAGCCATGAATGCCCAGATGCGCAGGATTGACCTCGCGTGTAAACTTATCGGGCCACTCGTCATAGCCTTGGTTGACGGTGTCTCGACTAAGATTGCCATCATGTTCAACCTGGGAATGAATGTTGGTTCTGTAGTCTTTGAATACTTTTTAATTGCCAGAGTAAGTACTAACATCACTACTTCAAATCGCGCGCAAGTCCTGGTTCTAACATATGTCCTCAGGTATACTATGAGGTACCCGAACTCCAACAACCAGAGGCGAAAACATACCTCGACTCGCCAAACACGGAATCCGACCAGCAAAACAGCAAAACGCGCCTCTGGCACTACTGGCATTGTCTCACACACAAGGCCCTCAGAGACTTCGAATCCTACTTTCGTCACCCTGTCTTCCTCCCCTCATTTGCCGGCGCTTTGCTATATCTGACTGTCCTCTCATTTTCGGGGCAAATGGTCACCTGGCTCTTATCAACAGGCTACGACTCCACACAGGTTGGCATCGCGAGAACCCTAGCCGTAGTATTCGAAGTCCTCGCAACATGGATCGCTCCTTGGCTCATGGGGAGAATTGGTCCCACACGTGCCGGTCTATGGCTCGCCAATTGGCAAATTATATCACTGGTAGCTGGGATGACCATCTTCTGGATATTCCCCGAGCAGCCTCTTATCTCCGCATCAGCACTCGTAGGAGGGACGATCCTCAGCCGAGTCGGGTTGCGAGGCTTTGATTTGTGCGTTCAGATCCTCGTTCAGGAGGTGAGTGTTTTAGATACCTGCTGCGAACAGATGAAGCGTGTTCCATCTACCGCAATATCCGCAGAGGGAAGACATAAGGCTAACATATGTACCCCAAACAGTGCGTCGAACCCAAAAGTCGAGGCAGTTTCTCCTCAGTAGAGGCTGCGTGGCAGAATGCGTTCGAGATTGGTTCGTACATCTCGACTATTGTGTTTTCGAGACCGGATCAGTTCGCATGGCCAGCCCTTATCAGTGTGGTTGCTGTTGGCCTTGCTGGGGTGCTTTATGCGGTCTTTGTTCGCATGCAGCGTGGCCATCTGATACATGTGCCAACGTGGATTGCAGCTCCGGGAATGCTGCAGCAAATGAGGGAGATTTGTATTGAGAGGATTTATTCGTCGTCGGAGGTCTAGCGTGGGTATATGGGGGGTGGATACCGGTCATGGCTGTCACGAATGCTATTCGTGTTTCTTGGCTGCCTGGTGAGATACACATATTCAATAGAGCGTCCTAGGGCTAAGCTCGAAAGATGAGGACATTGGGAATATTGCGGACCATCGATTACTGTATGGACTGGAGTAAACAATAAAATACAAGAAGGAAAAGGTAGACAAGAATGGATAGGCCGTGAATAAGAAAGGAAAACAAACGAAGTAGTAAAGAGGGTCCACAACCAAGAGCCGTCTCAGGAGAACCCTCAAGCCGAATTGTAAATGAATGTGTGCTTTCAGTTCCAGATGCTCCACCATCGATGACTTCCTCACCGAGTAGATCGGCCATCCTTCATTGTATGCCGCATTGCTAGTCGAGTCTTCCCGACTGCCTACGTTTTCAAAGGTATCATGAGAATATCATCAACGTTCTCTCCGGCGTCCTTTGCCTCTTGCAGATTCTTCGGCGGCAACTTATCCCCCTCTTTATGATCGCAAGTATGGCTAGGTCCACCGGCCTCCCGAATAGCATCCTCAACACAGCCGTTCTTGAAGCCGGTCATTGCGAACGTAACCTTCTCAGTGTTTCGCTCTCTGCCTTCGAATTGTGACTTTTCATGCTTGTACCAGAGGTAATCATTGATTCTGAAATTCACGAAGAATCCGTTTTTGTGACATTTATTCCTCAGGGTGTCAGAGAACGACTGCCCATCAGTCCATCCGTTGATACCAGCAATCCTAAATACAACCGTGTTATATCCATTGTCGTTCAATATATCACAGGAGGCAGATGGCTTCGCCGCAGCGGAAGTCCAGGAGGCCTCGGCGGCCTCGGAAGCAGACTTCGATGCGGCAGCCGATGCATGCACAGCACCCATGTACGACACAAATTCTGCCATCCGAGATGTAGAAGCAGATTGCGCGGCGGAATAGGAAGAGGCGATGGATTCCACGGTGGAGATTACCTTGGTTTCTCCTGCGCACTCGGCTGTTGCTTTGTCGCCGTCGGGGGACTTTCCTGAGGCGCAGGACACGACCTCCCCATTGGGCTGTGTCGTCGTAACTGGTGGCGGCACATTAGACGATGCTGCGGTAGGAGTGGGCGTAGGAGTACCCATGGGGATGAGCGAGGGCCCAGGCGTAATCATCGTTGATACTGGGAATAGAGGCCTACTGCTGGCCCCGCCGTATATGGGAACTGGTCCAGCGTTCACCAACGGGCCACTAGATGGGTAGTTCACTTGCCCAGGTACGACCATAGGCCCTCCCTGCACCGCATTGGGTTGAATCATCTGCCCCGCCGCCGGGGGGCCCTGTGCGCCATTGAGGAAGGAATTCATCGTTGCGCCTGCGGGAGGCATAGCTTGGCCCATGTTGTTTGCTGGCTGGATATTACCGTTATTCATATTGTTGTCCATGCCCATATACGCGGCATTCTGGGGCGGACCCGCTTGGATATAGTTTGGTACTATAGAGCCAGCTGGGGGAGCGATGTTGTTGCCGTACCCATTGTATAGGCCATGTTGACCGGAGCCGGTCAGGCCTTGGTTCGGTTGTGGTAAGCCTCCAGCCGGAGCCATATTGTCATTAATACCTCGCTGTAGCCCATCCTGGACAGGAATTGCCTGGGCAGAGTTAACCGGCATAGGAGCCGCAGGTTGGTACATGTTGTTTCCATTGCCATTTGTTAATCCACTTTGAATAGGCTCTGGCGGAGGTGAACTGGAAGCGGCCACGGGGTAAATCAGATCGTTCGCATTACCGCTGTCCATTCCATTGACCGGGGCATTCTGGATAGAGTCTGACCCTGGCTGCGGACCCACATTGTTCATCGCGTCATTGGCATGCCCGTCTAGAGATTGGGCCGGCAGATTATTTGACTCGGTCATTCCTCCTGATTGATCAAGGCCATTTTCAATGCCATGTTGTATCCCTTTAGCAAGACTTCTACCGGGTGAGCCTAAGAGAGGGTTATTCGCTGAGCCACCGCCAACTTCAGGCGCTTGAGCCACAGGTGCTTGTACCGCTGGAGCTTGCGGAGCTTCGACTGGGGCATTACCCACTGCATCAGCAATCCCCTGAGAACCACCACCAACCGCATTAGCAGCGGCTGGAGCACCAGCACCTACTGTTCCACCAACAGCTTCAGCACCTCCAGCAAGCGCTCCAGCACCGGCTCCAGCACCAGCGCCGAATATTCCGCTAATAATTCCAGCTCCTCCAGCAGCCACACCAGCAGCCGCACCAGCAGCCGCGGGGACACCAGCACCGACTGCGCCACCCGCAGCTTGAGCACCTCCAGCAACAGCTCCAGCAACAGCGGGGGTACCAGCACCGACTGCTCCACCAACAGCTTCAGTGCCTCCAGCAGTCATACCAGCAGCGGCTGGAGCACCAGCGCCAATAGCGCCAACAGCACCGCCAGCGACAGGAGCAGCAACGGCTGGGGCACCGGCGACTGCAGGGGCTGCTACTGGTGGAGCGGCTGCGGGGGCTTGAGGAACAGCTCCGGGCTGAGGGCTTGCAGGTGCAGGGGGTGTATTGCAGCGGAATAGACAGGGAATGTCGATTGCGTCAAGCAAGCCAGGCAGGTTCAAATATGTACCCTCACTCTCAATTCCGAGCAATCCCAGTCCGTCAATCACCGGAAGGATGGTTTGAATCCCGTTTAGCGCGGTTCTTAGAAGGCCGTTTTGGTTGGCCATAGACTCAATTCTCATGGTGGAGAATTGAGGTGGGGCCTCCGAGAACGTTGGTAGGCGTGGTGCCCTTGTTATAGGAGGGATCGTGTCATCGTCTGTCGTGGTGTCAGGAGACTCGTCTCCGGCGTTCGATGAAGGAGTTGCGTCTGGGGGCGAGGCAGAGCCTGGTGTAATTGAAGCACCATTGCTATTGCCCGCAGGGATGACAGGAGCGGTAGACTGGGACGAAGTATCAACAACGTGGCTTGAGGAAGCGGCGCCCCCAGTGACACTGCCTGGCGTGGACGAGTATGCGGCATCACTAACACTGGCTGATGGGGCGGCTGGGCCATTAAGAGTATCAGGAGCCTGGACTGGGCCTCTCTGATCCGCCTTTGCCTCGATGAAATGCCCTCGGTCAATCGGAATGTCATTTGAGGCCATTGTTGGCTTAATAGGTCTATCCGTGGTCCAAGTTACTATAATTGTTGAAGTTATGACCTCTTGAGAGCCCACAGGATTGATGACACTCCCATAGGCTGGACCTGGTGGATTGACCGGGGGATTCGGAGAAGGACCATTCCCAACTGCGTTTTGGGGATTGATCGCATTTTGGGCCGAGGGAGCGATATTGCCACCAATGTCGGCATTTGTAGATCCATACGAGGCCCCATAGGCGCCGTTATTGGTATTCTCGGAGACTCCATCCACGCCGTTATCGGTAACATCGGAGTGCTCATTGCCTGCCGGCAGACCGAGAACATTCTGTACTAGCAACAGTACTAGAGGGATTGATTTCTGGTACATGGCTCAAGAGTGTTGTACTATTCACACTGTAAATTTAAAGGCCGTGGAGGGAAGCTGAAAACAAGATCATAAATGTAACGACTGTTAGGGCCAACTGTAAGTTGTCCTTGGAATGAGAGAACGACAATTGAACTAGTGGCAGTTTACTCTAAGTAGAAACATATTCCAGCCATAGGGACCGAATATACGACAAAAGAATAACGTTGGGATGTGGGTTCAGCCCCTAATTTATCAACGGGGGTAGCCGCTGCCCATCTGAGAAGAGGGCAGATATTAGTGTGTCGGCACCCTAAAGTCTACGAGCACGAGTTGAGTGGATTGCTCGTATCTCCAGAGTGCCATTGTAATATCGAGATTCTATTATGGATTCTTTGTTTCTCGGGCACGGATTTAATGGGTTCTGCGTTTGATGCTTGGCAGGGGCATCCAAGATGATGCCATTTGGGTCTAAATAGATCAAGCATTCACATAGTATCATGACCTTCATCGGTCAAGGGGTCGTTTCCAGTCATGGTCCCCAGAGGGTTATATCCAATTAGGTCAGGTATGATCAGGTACTAAACAAAGAAACATAGGCCGTTTGAGAGTGCATGAGTCCATAGCGCTGGCCAGGGCTTGCACGCCCGGAACCCTAATGGTACGATGAAAAACGTGATTCGCGGAGACTCTTCGCCCAATGTCCACCAAACGTTGCCCGGTGCTTTTAACAAGATGGCCATAGAAGTCCGCATATGACGCCCAAACAGTACACGGATTAGTCTCCATTCATATGGACGATTGCTACCACGGTGGAATACTACCTATACTTACCTCTATTCCGGGGGGTCTCAGTTCATACAGCAATCTTACATTCCCGGTCCTGTCTTATTGGAGGAGTATACTATATTATTAACAGAAATGAATGTAACCGCCGGATAACGACTTAAGAGTTATTTAAGCGTACATATCTTGATCTACGGACAAGTACTAAATTACAGACCTCTGGTCCTAACAAGGGTTCGCGTTATTGAGATTGACATAAACGTTTGCACCTACTTGAATCTCAGAATTGCCTTTCGGATGTCATATCGCTCTAATTAGGGGTAAGGGGTGGGTAATTCTTATAATCTTCCCATGAAATGGAAATGAGATTCTCTTCGGCAACGGCCGCTCTGTATTCCCACAGGGGGGCTGTTGACACAATAACATTGGTTAGTAGGGATTCCATCGCTGTATACGATGGTTTATTGCATGATTGCCTTTCACGTCAACAAATACCAAGGTCCGACCCGACTAAACCAATAGGCTTGGTGAGCTTCGCACATTCTACGCCGTGTTCTAATAGACATGGCTCTGCTTAACTCCCAGTGTTGAATGTACCAATGTTCATAGTCATCACTATCATGATCCACCAATTTCCCTGTATCGCCACGAGTCTAGTCATCCTATCCTTCGCGGGGTGGGCTCACGAGCCGAAGGGGTGTAATTCCAGCTTAATTTCATTCTCTCCAACAGTTCCAAGTTGCGGTGTTGGGTTTTGTGATGCATGCTACCAGGGCAAGGATGGTGGTATGGGACTAATATATCGGATTAGTGAAGAACCAATCCTTCCATAGTAATGGAAACATCATCCATGCTCAGTTCCTGTTATAGAGACAGTTGTCTACTAATCGTAGATTTCCCTTCTTGCCATGCGTTGAGTACACCTTCACATTAACAGGTCTGGGAAGTAGTAGGAGATTTACTATGGAATGATAACGTGTCTCTATGATGGGTAGGTCGCTCAGGTTCTGGACCACGAATAAAGAAAGTGTTACTCCGTAGTGTGGACGGAAATTGAGTATCATCATGGCCTTCCCCTATCCCAACAATGAACGGGGCGCGTTAGCGGGTCCCCAAGCCTGTCACCCCATTAATGACGAATTTCTCTTCATTCCTGTCTCGTCTTTCATACTGCATACCTGTCTTTGTGAATTTACCTAGCTATTTCAGTATTTTGACCCTGGGTGATCTCAAGGGATACTTACACGAGTGCTACAAAATGGTCCAAGTTCCATTCCCAGAATATAATGACTCTACCTTCTTTTAGGCCGGTGGTACATGTATTACGGCCGGAGGATATAACCTTCACGTACCGTCAAAATCCTTGATGCACGGCCTAATAGCTCATCGTGAACATGAATTGTCTAGCCCCCCACACTCAAAGTACGTGGGCTATTTTTAGGCCCGTCTTCTGTTGGGGAGCTAAGCAATCCAGTGGGTATCAGAGCCTAATTATATCGGTGTAGCGCCAATTGTCTAGAATGCCTTTTTTGGCACAACTGCATCAAACATTGCAAGATACAACAAAGTAGGACAAAATTGCATTTCGCGGTTAGCATAATTACTTCAGTATTAAAACATGGGAGAGAGAAATGATGATATTACAAATGCGTCGGCCTGAAGCGACCTGCGACTCTAGTAAAATCCCATTGTCGATCCGTGTTGTAGCATGCTTTTAATATATACTGGTGTATAAAGACTTGCTCTCACTGTTTCAGGAGTCTTGTCTTCGGAATATTTAGCCTGAAACGGGAAGGGTTCCGATTTACCAATGACGATTGATAGAGAACCATTTGGCTTTGCCAATTTCTAATGTAGTAACGTGAGGACTCCATTTCCCGTATCTTATTTGCGTTGTCTAGTCCAGTTTGGAAAGCGTTGATGTCGTATCCACGACAGACGAGTTCCCTAGACTTGAGTCGTCGCTCGAGGCCGCTTCTGCATATGCCCGGGAGTAGTAGGTGGAGCTAGTATAGGTGGTTTGAAAGCCCTGCCTGTCCGCCTTGGCTACCAGCGTAAACTCATCAGACGCCGAAGTCGTGCCGTAGAAGTTCCAATGGTCAACTTCGGTAGCACCATTCCAACTGACCCAGAACGTAGTCGCAGAGCCTGGGGCAGCCGCATAGCTACGAAGGGCAGGATCGTCACTTGGCTCTCCGGTCCAATTAAATTTGAAAGCACGGTAGTTCATCGCCTTCGGATCATTTATTGTTGCAAAGAACACGGGGGTTCCATCGTCGGTATGCTCAGATATTGAAGGATGGCTCCCCCATCCGACCAAAACGTGTTGATTCGGCAGTGTTTGGAGGTTTCCCTGGCTTGTCGATAAGAGTCCGCCATCAGGGGCCTCGTATCTCTTCATTAGGCTTGAGGTATTTGCTGCATTGTCAATTGACACGATAATACCCGAGGACGTTGATGACGTGTTTCTATATCCATTGCTCCCATTATCAAAGAGTGAGATGACAGTGACGGTATCGTTCTCCTGCAGGAAGCGCGCATCATGCTGAGAGGAGAAATTGTAGTCCTGCATTTGTATTGAACTATTTGTCCCGCCCAGTCGCCACAGAATGGATCCATCCTTGCCAGATATCTTGTAAATGCAGCTGGTATGTCGAGCAGATACCAGATAGTCACCATCATTGTTCTTATCCACGGAATTGATGTGAAAGTAGTCCCAAGCCGTCGCATTGCTCAGACCATCACCCACGACTGAGTTGAGTCGGATGGGAGTGTACGTTTCAGAGATGCTAACGTGATCAAGAGACCTCCATTCGAAGAGTACTTCTCCTGATGTGATATTGATCTCTTGAAACACGCCATCCATGACCCAGCCATTGCCTGCTGGTACACCGTACGCCTCTAGGTTGTAGAGGCGCGGCTGGTAGATGGGGATGAGGACGGAGGTCTCATCAATAATGTTCAACTCATGCATGTCGCTCAGCGTCAAACCATTCCCACTTTGTACAGTCGCTGCTTGTCGATAATCTGGATTCAAGATGATGTTACGACCCCTAGCGTAGCCCTCTATTTGATTTCCTTGGAAGTAGCACAGATGATCAGATCCCTCGTAGGGGCACACCTGCAGGTCATGAAAAAGTTCGGTCATTGACCCATCGGCTCCGCTCCATACCAGATCCTAGGCTCTTTGTTTAGCTATATGTTCATAAATGTAGCATCAATAAACTTACACCGTCAGTATCATAAATATATGGTCCTGGCCGTTCGGTTTCATATGGTGCCACAAACAGATAGCCCGGGGTAAGAAAAGAGTCGTTCTTAAGACTCACTTCCAATATCGGAGCACGAATATCGGGTCTCTGGTCATGAATCAGCTTTACTCTGACTACACAATAGCTAAGCAAAGAGACGAACTGATTGAAAAGATGTCCATGTTGCAGCATTGACTATACCCGTGATTGTTAATGTGCATATCAATGTCCGAAGCAAGTCCTCATAGGAGAAGCGGCTCCTCCTCTTTTCAAGAACCATGTTTACAATTGCAAACGCAGCATCTGCTTCTTCCAATATTAAAAGCTTATAATTCTTTCAATTGGAGTGGCTGTATCAACGCTTCTAGGGTAAGTATTGTAGTAATAAAATGAAGGGTTAGAAAAGGTAAGAACGCATTCTTCGAGTCTAGTATCAATTGACTTTTCCTGGCATGAAATACACTGGCAGTATTTGTAGAGGTTTACGTATGCGCATTGGGTTTCATCGTTAATATCATATTGTGGTTACGTCATGACTTCAGTCTTTTACTTTTCGACACCTGGTGCCTAGATCGGTAGAGCTTGATGAAAGGCCGTGCCAGATTGGGAGTCACTTAGAAACACAAATCATACTAGACTTGTCCTCGGGTCGTAATTGGGTCGCGAGAATAGGATCTAGGCGAATCTCGCCGGATCGGCGCACTACCCGATCGAATGAACTGCCATAGTTGAATGATAGGGACGAACCGCGTTCTGTTCGAGTCCCAAGCATTAAGGACGCATTCAGGTTTCACGACCTTGGTCTAGGATAGCAGTCCGTGCGCCTTAAGGTTCTTGGACAAGAACCCTTGAGGTAGTCATCGGATCATGCGTGAGAAGTATGAACCTTGCATGGCAACAGGCCCAATGAACACCGGAGGAACTATGTCATCTATCTATCCTGGAGATCATCCGAATCCGAGATTGCCGAATAGAAAACGAGGATTGGCACAGCCCCATGTGGGATATGTGTTGACTGGGGCCCTCAACCGTGGTTCAATCTTATCAGACCGAAACCTTATCACGAACTCGGAGGAGTTGGGACTTCGCCTCCAGTGGAACATATTGTCAGATCATTGGATGGAACATATTCTATCCAATCGTCCACCCATGTGCGTGTGGATTCCGGGGTTCGAATGTGTCAATCTCAACTGATGTTGCTAACTCTTTCAAACTTGGACCTTCTCGTGCGCAGCCACTGAGCTATCAATGGATATGGCTGCCGGATGGTAGAACAAGATTTTTTGGTTCCGTTGCGGACGGCCGACAATGACATCATCAGGGTCTAGGAGCTGGATTTCGTGGTTGTATTGAGTAAATTGGGTAGACTTGGGTATTGATACAAGTACATGCGTGGTTGTAGGACTGATGTATGGGCCATATGCCGTACATTTCTCGCAGCGCTATATGCCGATTGTACTTACTTTAGTGAGTCTGGCATGGAAGCGGAGGATACAATTATAACTATCTTTTGAGACCTTATAAAGTGTCTGCTCTACTCTTAGTTCTGTGCCTGGCTATTTTTTCTCTATACCATACTGCAAACCTATTTCACTTGGACGGATCATTCCTCACGATGGAAAGGCCAAACGGATATAGGCGTTATCCTTATAGACGGACATTACTGGTCACATATCCTCGTACTGCGTCCAACCTACTCGTGAGAATGTTGTCATTGGAACAGCAGGAGAACGCGATCTCTAATGAAAAGGGAGGCTACTTCTTCTGGGACTCCTTTATCAAGGGCCGAACAACCAATTCTACCTACACACCAATTGAAGACTGGACAACGCAACAAACCGAAGAGATGCAGCAGGTTTTTCAAGACGATTTCAATCGCTGGGAGAGCACATCACGTCTCGCTGAATCTCAAGGAAAGTTATTCTTTGCAAAGGAACATATCCAGTGGTTCGCAGATCCCGCTGCCATTAGCGATCACCTTTCACATAGCGAAAGTCACACTCCATCCCCGGTCAACATCAAGATTCCCACTTCGTACGGCACGCCCCACGAGTTTTCGCCCAACAACCTCACAATATTTCCCGACCACTACTTGGAGACCTGGAGGCTGACCTTTCTGATTCGTCACCCGGCTTTGGCATTCCCGTCGTTCTATCGAGCGATGAGAGAGCTGGAAAAGGAAGAATTTGCCCAGCCGCATGAAATGCGGCCGTTAATGGAATTGAATGCTACTTTGCGATGGACTAGACTTCTTTATGACTGGTGCTGCCAGCACCAAGGGGAGGCGAACATCGGCTGTGCCAGGGATACTCGGTACCCCTTAGTACTGGATGCTCAGGACATTATACATCATCCTGATATTCTCGCTAGGTATTGCAAGCTTATAGGGCTTAACCCTACCTATCTAAGATCGGAATGGGATGTCCCAAATCAGAAGGTGGAAAATGGAACCACGAAAAAGACGAGCCACAGAAGTCCTGAGAAGGTGATGAAGTCCACGCTGGAAAATTCATCGCATGTCTTGAAGAACAGAACGCCCATTATCGTCGACATCGGGGTTGAGAGGAAGGGTTGGGATCAGGAGTTTGGGATAGATTTCGGCGAACAGATGGAGAAATGGGTGAGGGAGGCAATGCCAGATTATAATTATCTTAGAGCGAGAAGGCTACAAGTCGGAGATACGTGAATAGCAAATTTCAATATACGCCTACAGCATCCAATTATCTATACCTGATAAGTTGGTTATTTTAGGCGTCCCTTGCTGCTATGAATAATCAATCTGCCCTTGAACTCATACGATAGTATATACTCACATCTCTATTCGCTGCTATTGAATGGTGGTTCGCTTGAATGGTTTACTTCGTATTTCCCCGAAGCGGAGGATCTATCTGTATTCAGGATTCTCGTGTGGCAACGTACCACATACTCGCTAACCTATGAACCCAGACACTCCACGCCCGGGATACAATGCCGCTTCGCCCTTGACAGCAGGTGGCCCATTCAAGTGCTCGTTAGAATAGCCCTGCGAGCTCCGTGTGCAGCTCAACAGTCATACCAAGGCAAATTTGAAAGCTGCACATAGTATAATATAAGCTGTGAGTTTCTGTGGTGTGCAGATATAGCCGTCAGGAAGCTTTGGCTGCTATGTAAAGAGGTCTCCAAATACAAATGACATCACTTGTCCTGTTGCAAAAGGATTGAATAAGTAACATTTCCGTAGACTAGTCACAAAGAGCAGTACACTATACATATATGGAGAGCATTAATCAGTGAAAGACAGACTGAGACTGAGAATGAGTGAACAAGTATGCTTTTCGACTTCCAGCCCTGGGCATTGTGAAGAAAACCTGCCCGTCATTCAGGTGCCATACAGCCACCAAGATAGTCCCATATGAAAGGTCCTTATGACCTTCAGATGTTGGATGCTTCAAACATCTGAAGCATCACAGTATAGTCTAGGACTTGTGTTTGCACCTGCAATGATCCCAGTTCCAGTTATTGCAGCTGGGCTGAAAGTTGTCACACCATTTTCCCTTACAGTGACAACTGTTCCAATCCCAGTCATCGGGCTTGCAATGAGGATCTGCTTGATGACAGACCTTCTTGCACTGACATGTATCCCAGTTCCATGACTTGCAGTTAGAGTCATAGTTACTACACCATTTCCCCCTGCAATGGCATTTATCCCAATCCCAATCACCAGGCTTACAGTGAGGATCTGCTCCGTTGCAGACTTTCTTGCACTGGCACCTATTCCAATTCCATGTTTTGCAGCTGGAATCGTAATTATCGCACCACTTGCCCCTACA
>NW_022476038.1:65921-134462 GCF_009193645.1 Aspergillus pseudonomiae | reverse complement strand
GGCAACTATTCCAATCCCAGTCATCGGGCTTGCAGTGAGGATCTGCTTTGTCGCAGACTTTCTTGCACTGGCACATATCCCAATTCCATGTTTTGCAGTTGGAATCGTAATTATCACACCACTTGCCCTTACAGTGGCAACTGTTCCAATCCCAGTCATCGGGCTTGCAGCGGTGGTCAGGGCGGTCGCACTTTTTTATGCATTTGCACTGGTTCCAGCTCCAGTTGTTGCAATGGGGATCAAAATTGTCGCACCATTGACCGTTACACTTGCAGCTGTTCGAATTCCAGTGTCCTGGCTCACATCGGGGTTCCTGCTGGTTACAACTGTGGTCGCGCTGGAGGTGCTTCACGGTAGAGTCACGTTCGTAGAGGCCATCTTCATACGCATCTGCCTCACGAGCTATACAGGTTTAGCCACATGCATTATGAGAAGGTCTAGAGACACACCTTCGAGGTAAGGATCTGTTACTGCAGAGGCAGCTGCGAGGCTGAGAATGAAAAGAAACAAGAAAGCCAGGTTGACCTTCATGGTTAAAGGGGTAATGATTGCTGTTGGCTAGGCTGAACAATGTGGGTGACACTTGCGTCAGATTAATTCCAACATTCAAAATTTGTAGCCATGACATCTCTGGCAGAACCCTTTTGTATGTAGAGCCTGGGCCAGAGCTGCAAGCGAGGATAGAAACATCATGACATAACCCAGTCTATTCTTAGTAGTATCACCTCACCTAGTCCTAGATAAACTCTAACATTAACCCTACTATCTGCGTAGGGAGATCCAAACCTGAATACGAATTTCACTTGATCCAAGGTACATAATACTATTCGCAGGTAGAACTCACCGATAGCTTGTCAAGGGCCTGTATGTGGTAAGGAGTCGGCTGATACATCCTACTGGGGTTAATTGTTTCAAACCTTTGCGCGTGAGCTATGGCATAGTCGAGTGGCTGAAATGTCTAGCCGTTCACAGTTGTATGCAGTTCCACTGGTCCAAGCCTGAGACCTGACCTATAGAGGTGTGAAAAATGAACACAAGCCTTGCCCAATCGGTATATCTAACCTCAAAACTTAAAACAATGAACCAGAAACAGAGCCCGTATAGTCTTACTTATATACAGTCTAGACTTCCTGACTGTAAGGTTTTGTGCTGGATTGTCCAGACGCTGCTCTGAAGTTCGAGGCACTATTAAAAGCAATAAAGTTCCGGTAGACACTTCTAGCCGGCGGTAGATCCATATAAGATATTCTTGGCTTCCGTCGTCGATTCTGGATTCAAACCTTCATTTAGCTTTCCTCCCTTTGCTTCTAACTTGGCAACTTGGCAAACACTCTGGTCTAGTCATATGATACCCGCGTCTAGCTTGGTTCGAAACCAAGACAAGAGGCTTGTTCTAGATACAGACTAAAGAAAGAATAAAGAGTATTTTGAGGCATTTATTCAGAAAGTCAAGAACGGAAATCCAGTCCGCAAGTAAACCGCTCCGTTAACCTATCCCCTTGTGAAGCTACTATGCCCTGCCTTGGGAACATGTCACGAGCTGCTTGGGAGTCCATTTTTCCTGGTTATGAATCTTGTTGGTGATGTTTGTGGATTAGATCTGTAAAGTTTTAAGGACCGCGCTGTCGCGTGCATCCAGCCCTGGCCATTTACATAAATACAGCTCGCTTATACAGCTGACCTTCTCAGAATGTTATAAGTTAAATATCCTGAAGCTATGAGGAAGGGAAAATCCTTGCTATGGCACACTGTGACAGGTCGAGGTCCAGGATTGACTGTGGCATAGCAGCTGGTCTATGTGCAGAGAATTCTACCGGACTATGATCGCACCTATTAAACGGGAGTCGAGAGATGTTGTGTTCCCCATACCAGAAGCTATAGATCAACTACAGCACTGGTAGATATCAAATAAGTGCTTCCATTCAGTAGATCCTGATTTAGCTCCCTGTGCAGAGATATTGGAAGCAACTTGGTTCATGGCAGTCGGCCTGGACTATCTCGGCCTACCAAGCATTCACCTTACCCTGGGCGATGAATCGTGTGGGGCGTTTGTTGTAAGATGGTGGGTATCTTGGGCGGAACAAAGGTGTTTAAGCTCACCCCGCGTTTACAGTGAGCCATGGACAACTCTATAAAAGTAGCCACAGGTGTACTAGTGGTAGTGGTGGGGGTCATTGAGGGCGACATATACCGACCCTGTCGATCATTTCCAGGCATGAGGGTCCCATTGTTCATTATGATTGTCTGATAATTGTCATTCGATTCGAGATCCAGTAAATAACTCAGCAGATCCTTAGAAGGTGTAAAATGAGTCAGGGGCAATGTGTTGGTTGATTAGGCTTCACGTGAATGCATGACAGCAGAAGCCCTACATTGGCAGTAGTCTCCTAGCTGCATCTCCGGTCCTTCCCGATTCGCGATATTTTATTTGTTCCATTTTCTCCATCTAAATTTCGGTGCCTCTTCGCCGAACATGAGTCGTGATAAGCGGTGTCTGTGCCCTCTTAGCGCTGAGTTCCAAAATACTAATAGGTACTAGTAGTCTAGCAAGCGGTGACGTTAACGAGCTATCTGGAGGACACCTGTAAAGCCTAGTAATTTCAGGGCTAGCAGAGATTTGTCTTGCCAGTTGTAATGTTGCGGTATTGCTTGATGGTGCCACATGCTTTATCAGCCACCTGTACCCTTGCTAAAGCTCGCCTTGCAAAACGGACAAAGGACCATGTAGACGATGGGCGCTGCGTAATTTAATGTATTCCCCGTTTGACACAATCGTACCTACTAAATGTGAATGTTGACACTGGTGCTCTCTATTGATGCGTACATGGTTCTATACATCAGCGCAAAAACGTAGGCCGAGCCCGCCAGCCTACGTCAGCCCCTCTTGAGCTCTTCAGTTGAGTCTTGTCTGCGCGTTTCGGAGATGCAGTTGTCTAGACCTCATATCGAGTCTATATACGCCGTCAACTATTTGTAAGAATAATCATGTGCTCTACTTCTTCTTGCATATCTATAATTTCAATACTAGTCCCTTAGTAGGGTAGCTAGAACGAAAAGCGTACTACTTCCGACAGTCCTAGACCCCATCCTTCAGCACTTCGGTGCCAATCTCCTAGCAATTCGGAATATCCTAGCTCATTGTACATTTTTGTAGGGTGTTGACCTTAACCTGAACCCAAGTCAGGTTCCAGCAGTCACGCCACAACAGCAGTACTTAATTGATTTATCAAACACATATATATCGGCTTGGCGGTAGCATTGAAGTTTCTTAAAATCCGTAGCGATAAATATATATTTAATCATTAGTGAGCACGTTTTTATAGCATTTCGGCTATTTCATCAGGACACAAGCCACACAAACACGTAATATTTTATCAAAAAGCACAGTAAATGCGTATAACAAGTAGTTGGAATGTCCTCATCCCAACTTGACCGCTCAGTGCTCAGCAAGCCAAAACCGGTGACCACCCAAAGATGGGAAGATTGATAAGATAAAAGTGGGGAGGAGTCAGGTGATAGGGTGGGCCCCAAGCCCTTTTTCGAAGTAGCTTAAGTGGAGCAAAATCAGGAAGTAGAGTACTAAAGAAATATGAGTCCCTGACTCGTGAGGTTTACGCTGATCTCATAGCGGAGCCTTGGTGAGGGCTGCTTAGGTACTCTAGTGATAGCAGTCACGTTGTAGTGTTGTGGACGAGAGAGTCATGAAGAATGACTGCCAACTCTGCCTAGTTACTATGTACAGGCTTATATGAATGGTTGTTTACACCTATTTTGACAAATACTACATCATATAACGTTTAAAAAATGTGGTCAACCTCAGAAGACATTCAAAGAAACAAAAGCTATGAGCGGTGAGCCTGACTCTTCTCATCCACTCAAAGTCCCACCTGGTGTTTGATGAACGGAGTCGTGTGGGGTAGGGCTATTGACTTGTCGTTCTAGATGTTTTTCCAAGACCCTTGGCAGAGCTAAGCCACCTTTTCTTTCTTTTGTTTCTCCGATAGGGATTTGAGTCACCCCCCGAAACCGGGCACCGAAGATTTGAAGACTTCCGTCGCCGAGGCTTGTTCTTCCTGCCAAGTACCTTGTGCAAACTTCATTGTGGGAAAAGGAACCACCTTTCGAGGCGTAGACGTTCATCAAGTGAGTGGTACTTACTTTCCTATGGTCGCCTCTCATTTGCTCCATGTCTCACAATGCTCCACCACGCCGATAGGGTAATTAGCTGCGGACAGCCCTATCGTGCGTATACTACGACTGCAAGATGACCCCCGAAGATCCCCTCGACCTACTGAGATACAAAACGGAAGTGAAGCCCACTAAGCGATGGATGCCTCTCGTCAGCGCATCAGATGAAAAGAACGATTTCTATGTGCAACAGAATGAATTGATCGATGGATTTCTGCAGAGCAGCCAGGAGGAGCGGATGGAGGCGGAAGATCATGCGGAGAACGGAGGGAAGGTCAAATTAGCTGTCCGAGCCAGCTTCGTCGTCAACTTCTGCTTGTTCGTTATCCAACTGTATGCCGCCATATCCACTGGCTCTTTGTCACTTTTCGCGACCGCTGCGGACGCCTTTATGGACCTCGTCTCCTCCATCATAATGTTGATCACATCGCGCATGTCCACTAAACCCAAGCCCTACCAGTATCCGGTGGGACGCAGACGGGCAGAAACAATGGGAGTCATCATGTTCTGCGCCTTGATGACTACCGTGGCGATCCAGCTTATCATTGAATCCGCCAAGTCGCTAGCAGCCGGCGAGACAGATTCCGAGAGCCTCGCTATGATCCCCCTGATCTGTGTCGGCGTGGCCATCTTCTCGAAATTCTGTCTGTTTGTGTACTGCTTCAGCTTACGGCGCTACCCTGCAGCCCATGTCTTTTTCATCGATCACCGCAATGACCTGGCCGTGAACGGCTTCGGTCTCATCATGGCTGTTGTCGGAGAGCGATTTGTGTGGTACCTTGACCCGATCGGTGCGACATGTATTGCACTTCTTATTCTGTATTCATGGGTCTCTGAAGCCTTCGAGAATATGTGGTTGTTGATTGGCAAAGGCGCCCCTCGGACTTTCATCAACAAGTGCGTCTACGTGACGCTGACTCATGACTCCAGAATTCAGAAGGTTGACACGGTGGGTTTCTGTCAAATAACTGTCTTTGTTTCCTCATATCTGATTGTCCCTTGTTAGTGCCGAGCGTATCATGTGGGTCAGCAATTTTACGTCGAGGTGGATATCGTGATGGACAAAGAAACCAGGCTCCAGGAATCTCACGACGTGAGCCAAGAGCTCCAGCGGAAACTGGAGGGGCTTACTGGCGTCGAACGGGCTTTTGTTCATGTTGACTATGAATATCTGCACGATGTTCATGAGGAGCATAGACCTATTTACGACACCTCGGGGCCGAGTCCTTCTATCAGATCTATAGTCAAGAAGTTCTTTACCTTGAATAATAAGGCCCTGGATGAGGATCAAAGGGTCTAAGTCGTACCAGAGGTCTTTCTCTCTCTTGACAGATAACATAGCTAGCAGGTACCGAGAGCCTCGTTATCTGAAACTTATATCTTCTGTTCTAGAACCGACACCTGGTCATTTACTGATGCGGGTCAAAAGTCTAACCACACACAAAGATCGATGTCTTTACGACCATGTATGAAGGTTTACTATCAAGAACGGATTGTCTTGACTCTCGGAAATGTGGTCAGTTGGATTTTCCCTAGGCGTGTTGTGAAAATGTGTCCAGGGCCATACGTGGGACTGAGCCTGAGTACTGTTTGTTATGTATTTGACTAGCCAATCCCTTTCTATGCGGGTAGTTCGGATTAAAGTGTGATTCCACTATGGCAGGGTTTTGCAAATTCAGAGCTCGGGGACGGGTTGGCTGCTTTACGCCTCTCGCCCTTATTAATCCTGAGTCCGGATGTAAAACCTTGCTATAACACTATATACTTGGCTATAGGCAAGCAAGTCTCAGCTCTTACTCGGGGCTGTATCAGGATTAGCGTAGTACTCAGGGCTTATCAATTCTGTCCGGCGATCATTGGGCAATCCAGGGTTGCATGAGAAATGTCACTCAAAGGGCGCGATGGTGCAATGGGTCCAAAATTACGTATCTTAGCTCACCTAAAACCCGCCCTTTATCCAAAACGTTCTCAGCGGCCATATCTTTCTCTCTGACGTCCTTTTTCATTCCACAAAAGAAAGCCAGTTCTAGTCAAATATTGACCGGCCAAATGGAAGTGACCGTTGAGCAAGACGTCAAGGCCCTCGAGGCCGTTGCGCCTGAAGGTCCCTCACGAGCACCAAATGACCAGACCATAGAGCAGCTGGATTTATTCGAAGCCCCCAAAATGCGTACCAAGCTGCGTATCACCGCTATCATACTCGCTCTCAATGTACTCGAATACCTTCCTTCTCTTCGTAACAAGCTAGTAGCTAACGAGTGTCAATTTACTTTAGCTCGTCCTCTTCGTAGGAGCACTCGACCAGACTATTGTCGCGACTTCAATCCCCACAATATCGGCGGCCCTGCACTCCGCTGCAGGCTATACCTGGATTGGAGGTGCATACCTGTTAGCCAATGCCGCCACAGCGCCCATGTGGGCCAAGTTTAGCGACATCTGGGGTCGTAAGCCGGTTCTCCTCGCGGCAGTAGTACTCTTTGCCATCGCGAGTATAATCGCAGCACTGAGCAAAAACATGGAGATGCTAATTGCTGCGCGAGCGCTGCAAGGCGCAGCGGGGGGAGGTCTCATGCAATTAGTGTTCATCGTCATCTCGGACCTCTTCAGCATACGCACCCGCGCGTTATACCTTGGTATGATGGGGTTCACCTGGGCCCTTGCTGGCTCAGCCGGTCCGCTAATCGGCGGCGCATTCACGGAGCTTGTTTCCTGGCGGTGGTGCTTCTGGATCAACCTCCCCGTCTGCGGGCTCTCATTCACACTCCTGCTGTTTTTCCTGGATGTGCACAACCCCCGCACAAAGTTACGCGAAGGCATCGTTGCCGTGGACTGGCTCGGCACGCTTTGCATACTAGCAGTCACTCTGCTATTACTCTTGGGATTGGACTTCGGCGGCGCGATATTCCCCTGGAGCAGCCCGAAAGTCATCTGTCTGATCGTGTTCGGAACAGCAATGATCGGCTTCTTCGTGTTCAGCGAGAAACGACTGGCCAAGTACCCGCTGATGCCTCTCAGCATATTCAGCAACTGGTCCAACAACGCCATCATCCTTGTCGCCTTCGCGCACAGCATGGTCTCCATCGGCGTGGAATTCTACCTCCCACTATACCTGCAGAGCGTCAAGCAGGCCTCGCCCCTCCGCAGCGGTATCCTGATCATACCCATGATGGTCACCGAAGCGGCCGTGGACATCCTAGCCGGCATCGCGATCTCCCGGACAGGTCGCTACAGAGAAATCACATGGGCCGGGCTAGCACTCATGACGTTGGGAACGGGGTTATATATCAACCTCGGGGTCGACACATCAGTGGCGAGGATCGTCGGGTTCGAGATCATCGGCGGGATGGGCACCGCGCTTTTGTTCCAAACGCCTGTCATCGCTATCCAGAATACGGTTAGTCAGGCGGATACGGCCTCTGCCACGGCGACCATGAGTTTCATCCGCAATCTGGCGACATCCCTGTCCATCGTGCTCGGGGGTGTTATATTCCAGAATGGTATGAACACTCGCCATTCATCACTCGTGGCCGCGGGTCTCAGTGCACCCGTCCTCGACGCCTTGGCCGGTGATCATGCAGCGGCAAATGTCGAAGTCGTCAAGTCTATCCGGGATCCTGTGCACCGTCGCGCGGCGCAGGGTGCTTATGCCTGGAGTCTCCGGAATATATTCATTGTGTATACGGGCGTGGCGGCTGTGGGGTTGGTGGCGGGGGCTTTTATCAAGCAGCGACATATGAGCACGGAACATACCGAAACGAAGACGGGGGTACAACGGTTGACGAAGCGCGAATCTAAATCCTAGTGATACGAGTGTAGGGCATAGATGTGGATTCTTTTGGTGCGAGATATCGCTCCGGTGGTCTTCCAAGCGGAATCTGCATTCCGTTGTAGATTCCGGTTGAGGTTTGACTCGAAGGGCTGGTACTGGGATTCTCAATATGGTGATTACCAATGAACGGCTAGGATATCTTGGGCTCAGGAATGAGGAATTAAATTTGACATCTGCTCGACTGATCTCCTGGGCAGTCTGGGTCTGCAGTGGGTTAGCTAGCTGGGATGCAGAAATGCTAGCTGCCTTGGGCGTAGGGGATATCGGGGAGTCTTTCAAAGATATGCAACTGAAACCCCTTTGTACTGGGGGGAGAATTGGGCCAAGAGGCGAATGTGATCACGCTTCCGAGATACCTATATAATGCCAACTATAGAGCAGCAGTACATACTTGAATAAACCGAAACTATCGTCTGCAATCACATATGTGTCTCACATACCTATGAAGATACCTAACAGTACACAAACAGTAGCATAATGAGACATGAAGGAATGCAGAAAGGATCATCAAGCAAGTGCAACATAAGCAATAAAAATACACCTGTTCTTAACGAAGAAAAAGCAGGATGACATCTTTGTAGTGAACTAGAAAAACTCTGATACTAATTTCCTTACTATGCATAAATTGCAGATAGGTCGTGTTCTGTCGTGGCTCCAGCCTGCATTATGATTCAGCTGAATCTGATTATGACTATGCCCCAAAAAGCAACATCTACCTCTCAATTTGTGGACTTAGGGTAGGACCTTCCTGGGGAATCATGATTCTTGGACCCGGCGAACAAGTGGCCGTAAAAGAGAAAATGAAGCTTTAGAGTACTGGATTCGACAAGCTTGTACACAAATTGATGTCAGCTCTAGCCAAGTTGGAACTTTATCATAAATTGAGACACTATCACTGCTGCCAAGTGAGCCTCACGATCGAAGTCTATTCTTTGTTGGTACACAATGTACATATAGGTCTAGTATAAATGGTATATCCAAATAAAGGATATTCACAGCGCTAAATCGCGGATGCATTTTCTTCGTGAATATGCAGTAGTCCACGGCTTCAGCATTGAGTCGCTACTGATCCATGCGGTGGGCCTTACCCTCAGTGCACGGCAAACGAAGCTGGAGCGTGGGTCTCCTGCGGCCGCTGGTTTGAGAGTTGCTCCGTAGACACTCTTATGGACATGAAAAACTTTGACAGTAATGAGGCCATTCTCCCTTCATATGAGGTCGCACCCGCATCACACATATGCATGGGATATCAACGGCCATTTAATCTTGCTCATCGTCTTTCCTTACCCTGTTGCCCGTCCACAAATGATCAGTACTTTGTGAGGGTCGACGAGTGCCACACTGGATGTATAAATGCCTTTGAAGAGAGCACAGGCCAACCGATCGTCTCGATTTCCAGGTTAGTCTGCCACATATAATGGAGCCTGTTATCGACGCCGTCATCAACTTTGCCATATCCCAAGGCTTGCCAGAGCTTCGCCCGTATTACATGCCATTCAGAATCTTCACGGTCTTCATCGTCATCTGGAAACGATAGCTCCTCACGGTGGTCAATGGAATACTCTTCTTCCCCTGATAATATCCCCGGGTTGTACTCAACATCATTCGAACACGGCTCTGTTCGAAGCTTCGGAAATATCCTAATCCACTCAGTAACAAGATTATAGAAGTTGACCCCTCGTATGAAGGGCAGCGGGTACTTGAACCACACTTGGTAAAAGCGCATGATTTCCAAGTACCGGAGTGGGAGCGTTCGTGACATTTGCGAGAGCGAGATGAATAACTCCGCGGAAGGCAGCTCAAGGAAGGTCAGGCGTGGGCAGTGATGTGCAAGATCTTCAAGCTCTGTGCCGTACACGCGGAACTGAAAACCCAGCCCCAAGACCTCCAAGCGAGGAAGGGCTCTCAATAGGTTAGATAGTAGGGGTTTCGTTACCTCGCCATGCCAGGTACCGGAAAGGACTTTCACAGAAAGCTTTTGTAAAAGCGGGCAGCCACGCGCAATATCCAGGAATGTTTCCATAACCTGATTTTCATCAGTAGCATCGAGTCTCAGATTTGGAAGCTCAAGGACCCGCAGGTGCTTGCATTTCGCAACCGCTGCGTTTATGTACGCGTCACTCGTAAGGTCCAGCAACTTGAATATTTGCAGGTCCTTGAACTTTGGCAATTGGACAAACCATTCTCGATCCGGACGGTCGATGTACAACGCCTTTAACCTTGGCCATAGTGGTTCCTCTTCCTCCTCTGCTAACGGGTTACCACAGCCGCGGATGGATAGTACTAATGCCTTGAGGTTTTTTTGTGCTCGGAGATGGGGTAGGAGCCTCCCTGAGAGTTCGAAGCGTTCGAATGCACCAAGTTCATGCCATTCCTCGATGTAAACAAACTCTAGATCACGAATCATCAGCAGTCGGCAGATACCACCAATTGCAGGATCATCTTCTGAGATATAAACTGTGAGAGCTTTGAGGTTTGGGAATTCCCCCTGTGGGGATTAGACATGTTTCTCAAAAATAGCGGTCATGAATTTGACGACGACTTACCCCGCCGTAGCATACTATGCGTGTGCAGTCATAATTATTAATAGCTAAAAACTCAACGGGGCTTTTACCAAGGTAGTCCGCAATTAACTCCAGACGAAGACGCATTATCTCAAAGGGGATCATGAGACTTGTGAGACCCCTTGGTTGTGCCCGCAGAAGCAGCCCGCACTGTGGGTGATAGCGCAACACGCGGACGAAGTCAAAGCATATAGGCCTACCACATGAGCCAACGCAATTGCGGGCTGGGTACTCGGGCGCAAGGAGAAGATGCTTCACAAGGCTCATATTTCGGGTAAAGCGCTCCGTTGATGCTACAAAGAGACAATTGAGTGATTCAATGCCCGGCGTACGGAATTGCATGTCGTTCAAGGAGCCCTGGTATAGGTTCTTTAAGGCCGGCACCATCCACATGCGATTCACGCGGGCACAGTTCAAAAGATCTGGGACCGTATCGACATTTTCCATGACGAGTCCGACGATTTCCGGGATCAAGAGAGGGTTTGTTGTGCATTGATAAGAATTGACAGCCATTTTGAATGGCAAGAAATGGAAGAGATAATTAGCGATGTACTACCCTTGGTCAGTCAATGAACAGATACAGGCCGATATGGCTCTTCAGGTTCGGCAAATTGTCGGCCACGGGATAGATAGATATCGAAGGTCAAAGCTATATGTTCCAAGTCAATGGTCGCTAGCCCTTCGCTCGGATATACCCAATTCAGCCGCTCCCAATTGCTAAGCCCAGCCCACAACGCACACGATGGTACGGACGCCTGGTTTTGACTAGTTGAGCATATATGGATATGTGCAGAGAGGAGCAACTGCGGCGTTGCAGGTATGCGCTCCTGGGACTCGAAATGGAATACAGTCTCTGCAAAGCGAGTGGATCCATCCATATAAGATTGTGGTCGATTTTCATTTCCCACCGCCCGGGAAGATTCTTTCAATGTTGTTCACGGTTGCCCGGTCTTCTTTCATATAATATCCTGCCGGCCAATAAAAGGCTTAGACTCAGGGCGGAAGGGAAACGCAAAACAATATATACAATACACGATTTACAGCCGCCTAAGGAGACAGGCCACCCAATATCCTATATGCCGTCTGTCTATCTAGAAACCTGGGTGAGTTACTGAAAAAGGCTGTCCGGACGCGCTACCACAACGCTCAGGGATTCGATTTCGCCCCTGTGTTAGGTTATGACGGGGTCACTGATCCTAGGGCGTCCATAACCGGGTTAGCGTGTCACATGGAACTCAACTCTACGCTAGTCTAATTATGGGTTGGCGCGCCTCCATTCATTTCTCGCCATTCTGAACTGACCCTATATACTAGATGGCTTGTAAGAAATAGCGAAGTGTCAAATGTGTGCGTGAATCTCCTATACGAGGGAACTTACTTAGATCGGACATGACTTGTTGGGAATTATTAAGTAGCGCATGAAACCGTAGCTCCTTGACACGGGGAGGTTGATTAAACCTATGGTTCTTTACTGGCAGATAGTATATCACTTCTTAGTCTTCATCAATTTATCTACGCAATGTGAATCTTATGTAGGGGTAAAGTATGCGAAAGAAGAATTGGGCGGACACGGAGAGAAAATGTAGAAGAATCAAACCAGAAATCATCTAAGCGATCATCGTCTAGAGGAGCTCGACAACCCTTTCCTACTCTGCTAGACATGGGTATGAAATATAGGTCTCCAAAGTCACCGAAAACCTACACAATCCAAATTCAACACTTTCGGTGCTGCTGCGGAATCAAGTTCCAAGTTCATCTATCAGACTGTTGTCATTGCTCCAGAGCGTGATCATATCAGTTCGATACATACTTAAGAAATGTCATGTAAATTAGACAAAAAAAAATTAAATAAATGAAAAGCAAGGTACAGATATGAGAAACATTCACGCAAGATCGGGAGTGTACAAATAACCACTGGGTATCTCAAACGTCGTAATATCGATTTTGGGCTTCGGCACATCGTCCCATGTTGCTGATAAGATCGTCTCATTATTTGCGAGCGGGAGAATATTCAGCATAGTGCTATAAGTCAGAGACCGTGAGCTTGCTTCATGCCATGTATCGTCCCCGTCAGTAATATCTGAATCCCGCGAAGCTGGGCCCCGTTGCGCCCAGGTACCCATGATGCTAGGATGCGACGACAGGCATTGATATGGCACATGTAGAATATTGGTGCATAGGAAGTTATACCCTAGATCGACAGGCTCGTCGATACCCACGTAGGACAACGCAGTCAGTGCTTTCCGGGCACCTTCGTAGGTAAATGCCATGGCCCACGAGCAGATGGCGTTATCGGCATTGAATATAAGACGATGGCTCTGGAAGTTGGGGTCCTCTGCCAAGGGTGGACGGACAAACTCGTTCTGGTGGGGTCGCGGCGTAACAGTCAAATCGTTAGGGATCACGTAGAACTTCGGCTCCCCGCGAGAATTAATTCCGCAATGTCCTAGCCATAGCATATCCCAGCCGTCGCCATACGGGGAGAATGGGATTCCCTGGGTTCCCTGAAGCGCCCTGGTGCCCCGTGCGAATTCGACCATCTGTGTCTTGATGTTCACGTCCCAGTCCGAATCATCTTCCATAAGGACAGCGCTGCTGATTTTGTTTTCCACGATACTATGCAAACCAAGCCTGCGTTAGTCCGACATGGGTATCCCTTTCCCGTAACAAATCACGTACTGTCGCAGAGCGTTCATGTGGGCACGCCAGCTTCCAAGCTCGGCCGGCTTATCGCGATGTTTCTCCTCCGTCCATACCTAGTCTGTTGTCAGGAGGGCCAGGTGCAGGGGTATCTTCAATGGGAACGAACACCTGGATATGCTTTAGGGGGTATATCGGCGGCACGGACACCTTCAAGCCAATCGACTTCCAGGCCGGTATAGGATGCTGCTAGCGCGATCGCATCGTGCTTATCGGTGCGCTCCTTGAAGCCGATAGCGAAAAGCTTCTGGAACTGAAGGAGTGTGTCAGCGGGAAAGTGGCGGGGTGGCGGATGGTCATCATCGCGTCCCATGGGGAACCTACCCCTAGAGTGGCATTCTTCACGTCGAGGAGGTTATCTTCGGCGGCGGCGGCGGCGTATGTGGTCGCTGCAATCCACGACCCGTCGGTTCGATTGCGAAACCATAGCAACCAACCTAGCGCGTAGGTGACGACTACTGCGACCGTTATTGTCCTGCAGCTGAAACGTTGCATCATGGCGATGAATTCCGTGACCGGAACGAGGGGATAAAGGCTGGCGTTGGCGGCGCGAGTGGTTTAAAAGACCACGGCGGCGGTGATGGACATTAGGGTCTTTTTCCAGGGAAGCGTTGGAGTGTCTTGTCAGATTTACCCACATCAGCTCGTTTCAACGATCGGCAGCATTTTCTCGCAGATGAGACTAGCGCCGCGGATTCGCTGGTCCGACTCTTGAGTCTTGGCGAAGGGTCAGTCTTTGACATCAGTTTCCGTGAGATTAGATTGGAGCTTCCGGTGGGGCCGAAGTCATCTTTTTCTTGGGCTTTTCAAATGAGAGTGTGTGAGACTTGTCAGTAGCCGCCCAGCTGCCTTTTCCGGGTAGGGCTGGATTATCGTTTTTCCCAAGTCAAGGCCCTTGCGGAGTGGGGCCCGTCTTTCGTTATCTTACAAAACGACACTCGACAGGCGGTTGTCGTAATTAATCTCGGGAAATTCAAATTGCCTCGCACGAATTGCAACAGGGACCCACACATGTCACGCAGTGTACTGTAAGTCTGTAACATTTCAAAAGAATCCATCCCGGAGCTGGATCTATCATCTATGTAAATATGGTGATGGGTTGATCTTTCTCTGGGTACCATAAGGAACCAAGATTCAACCCTTGGAAACGAAGCCAGGGAAAGAAAGATAAATAAAATAAAGTATCAAAAATAAAGATCATCCGCAACAATCCGATCGTCGACACAAATATACGTAAAACAAGGAAGGTGAAGACTCTTTCTGTTCTCTGCGGTTTCCAAGTTCCAATCAATATACAGCAGAGTAATATATACTTCTAATTCATGACGGTCCAGACAACCTCTAAAATCTGGGGAGGGCTAGGTTCCTCGGGCTCGTAGACATATACCTGTCGAAGTCGCCCATCCTCTAAAATTGCGCTCTTCATCCGATACGATTTCTTCCCTTCGTCCTTCGGCCGCAACGGTCCCAAACTGAACGCGTAGCCTTGTTCACGGGCCCAATCACTAGGATCCCACGTCTGTTCCATACCGGTCATGTCATTCATCGACGATGAATATTGAACCAAAGAGAACCCATTGACAAAGTACCATTTATCTGATATGCGCCAGCGCCGAAGCTGACAGTCATCGCCGCAGATGTCGGCCGCTCTGCTGAGGGCAACCACGTCCAGGTCGTACCACGATTTCCAGTGGTGTATAGAAAGTGGCAAGGGTCGGCCAGACTCGAAAAAGCCCGTCACGTCGCCGCCAAAGTCCACCTGGAAAAGTCCTCGATCCCAGGTGAGCTTGGTCGTAGTATGTTGATAGATACACTGGGAAATCCGTTTATCTCCATGGTCCTTGAACGCATAACATTCATCGTAGACGTCGTTCATCTGTTGAAGCAAGGGGATAGAGAGAAATATCCCCGCACCGCCATACGCCATGTATGAAAAGATATTCATTTGTCCCCAGTTCTCGGTCGGCGCGCCTATGTAATAGGGTTTCGTAGCATCATAGGTAGCAAGCCGTTCGACTAGGTTCGACATCGACGGGAAGAACGTATCGTCATCGATGATAACTGCCCATTGCGTATGCGCATCGCGATTATCCCAGAGGACTTTGGTCAAGCGGAAGTATCGGTCCAGCCATTCTTCCCTTGACTCGATGATGGTCAGCTTAATGTTCAGCTCCTGTGCCCGACTGAGAACCTTGGCCTTTTCCTTCTTGGGTACCACATCGACCATGGCAAAGATTCGAGCACCTGTGCCGCCAGCCCAGTGGGCAAACGGCTCCAACGACTCACTCAGTCGTTCCAGGGACGTAGAAACCCCGAAAGCCATATGCGATGCGTCCGCGCGTGCCCTTGGGATGGGGGCTTCGATTGTGACGGTGGGACTGCATCGCGCCTGCGAAAGAAACATCCGATGCTTATCCGTGTTTAACGAGATTTTCTGAAAGGTTGGGACGGGTACGTTCAATTTGTCGGAGAAGCCCGTAAACGCAGCTGACCTTCGTACCGCGATCTCCCAGCGCTCATATTGTGCCGAATCTTTGTATCCGTAGGACTTCAGAAGATCGAGGTCCACGTAGCAATCGCCAGACTCGGTTCCATCGTTCTCATTCTCGGGGGCAATCCCCTCCAGGGAAGTGAGTGGGACACCGTTGATGGGCTCTGCAAAGTGGTGGGATTTCGAGAGAAGAAAAACGATGCCCGCAGTGAGAAACACAGCGGCTGCAATGATCGATTTCACTGACTGACGCGTCCGGAAGAAGCGAGTCGAGGGCATTATTCCGGTGACATAATAATACCACAGCTAGTGACGAGAAACACAGACAACGTTGTTCCTATTCTAGCGTCAGAACAACCATTCCTGACCAAGGACTGTCTGGACAGGGATTGAGTCGGTATCACTCCAGACACGAGGAAAATTGGAGGGAAAATACGACCCAGGGAGCCAAGACAGGCCAAGTTGCTCTAGTACGTAGTCCGTAGTAAGGTAAAGACATGGTGTATTGTATGTATGTGCCTGGATACAAGGAAATACTATGCTCAGTACGGAGTAGTGGGCACCTGTCGTACAGGGCAAGAACCTTGAACCCTTCTGCTTTTCAAGGCTCGCAATTGCGTGACGGCGATCGAAATCGTGACCCCACGTGTGGTTTCCTCATAATTGGCGCACTCGCTGAGTGTGGGGAAGTGGAACGGTACCATTACCAGGGTCTGATACCGCCGTCTCGCCCCTGGAAAGGCGGAAGGTAATTAAACTGGTTTCCCAACCCAAGGAAAAACATGTCGGAAAACCCATGAACAAAGCACACGGGTCGGTCCGATTAATGTTGTTCTTATATTGGAGGTATGTACATGATAAAACACCTTGTGTCGGTAGGCATACTCTGTCACAGCCAGGGTGGATACTACTACTTCTCCTATAGTATTAAATATCTCACTTAAATCCCCTCGCAATGGGGGCGGGCCAACCAAGAAAGGAAAAAATATTGAAATAACTAACCCATCGGTTCACGGGCTGAGCTAGGTGGACAAGGTTCCCGCTTCATGCAACTTGACTGCGGCAACTGAAACTAGCCCCAAGCCCTGAGTTGGGTGTCCCCAACACATCCCAGTAGCCGACTTGAACTAATTACCAGCTCCATAGACCATAGCAGGGAGTTGGTATTGTGCTCGACAATCTTTCTGGGCTGCGTGATAATCAACGCTGGTGACCTGGAGGGAGGCTCTCTCCTTGGTCCAACTCTGCTTACTGTTGGGGTCACAATGTGCGACAACTCGCGGACTACAGAGCTAGGTTGCGATGCTGGCCCATGATACCCGCTAGGATGGGTTTCCGTGAGCTGTTTACGGACCGTTTAGTTCTCTAAGGAGTAAGCAATGCGCTAGTCCTTCTAATTATGTCTCGGCGTGAAGCCGCAGCTCATGGTGGCCGCAATGGCCAACAAAGACGACCCCTCCCTCTCCTCTTACAGGAAGTCGGCGCTTAAATAAATGGTGAACACAGCCGATACTGTGTTAGTGTCAAAGTCAGCCTGAGGCTCCCTGCTTGAACTTCTTATTATGAATTCCCTGGCACATCCGTCTTACCCGGCTATGTTAATATTCACACTCCCTTCACTAAAACATAGCACCCCGAGGAGCTCCCCTGCTTTTCCCTTAGAATGTGGAGGGCCTTGATTTGGTTGGGCATTGCCTATGAGGCTTTGGGTGATTGCGTTGGATCCGGGGTGGTAACGCTACCCTACCAAAATGTCACTGTCCTCGATGCCAGCGTCAGAAGGGGCATCCCCATAGAGCTAGGCACACCTCCGCAACCTGTCGCCATGGTAGCAGCCGGGTATTTACTCTTTCGCGTCAGAAAGCTTATGAGTCTGGCTAACTTGTTCGTCCCTCAGGTACGCAAACAACACATTCCTTTGGGACGACACCCACGGCTGCGATGTCCGCGTAGAGTACGACCCTTCATGCATAGTTGGCCGCGGAGGAATCTTCTGGCTTAATAAATCGTCAACATGGTCCGACATTGCCCAGCCCAATATCACTGCCCAGGATAGGACAATGCAGGGCTTTGACTTCACGGGGACACCCCCAAGGGGCGCAGACATCCTACACCTCAATGAATCTTATTCTCTGTACAACTTTCCCATCGCAACGACCAAGGGTGGTATTACCATGAATTCTCTTGGCCTAGGCCAAGAGTCAACGTTTCTTCAAACCTTAGTAAAGAAGGGCGCCATCCTATCAAAAACATGGTCTCTCTTCTATGGTCTTACGGGGGAAGGTGCAGACACGCAAATGGATGGAATAGCTGTGTTCGGAGGGTATGACAAAGCAAAAACCCAGGGGGGAAACCAAACCTTTCGGCTCAACTACGACGTGAACTGCCGAACCGGGATGGTTGCTACGGTCACAAGTATTGATGTGGGTTTTGAAAATGGTACTGAGCAGAATGCCTTTGCTTCTCCGATTGACATGTGCCTCGACCCTTCCTTTGAGATCATGTCTTTCACACCTTCAATCGTCGATACTCTCAAGTCTAAATTCGGGGCCAAGTCCTTCGGCACCTCAGGAGGCACTGCACACAACGGACTACTATACAATGTTGAGGATGCGTAAGTTATGCAATAATACCATCCTTCGATACTGAACTAATGACCCCCTGACACGTTAGTTTCACTGGAAACATCAGCATAACATTAAATCGCAAGCTCAAGATAACGGTGACCAACAACCAACTAGTCGTGCCAGACTATGTCCCACTTGGGAACGAGACCGTTTTCTCTGATACCTCTCGTGAGGTCCTTGTTGGAGTCCCTACCGGCGGTGATCAGCCACAGTGGATGACATATCTTGGGCAGCCGTTTTTCACAGCGGCGTACCTCATGGTCAATCAAGATTTGGGAACCTTTACCGTTTGGCAGAACAACATAACCGAGGACGAGGACTATCATGCTATAGACCCGAGCGGAACTATATGTAAAGAAGAGGCAACCGCCCCCACGACTTCAGTCGGTACATCTGTACCGCCTACGACAACGGACTCCCCAAAGCAAGGCCAAGCCCTGTCTACAGGTGCGATTGTCGGTATTGTGGTAGGTGCTGTAGCTGGTATTGCCCTCATGGCTGCATTCCTAGCTTTGTATTTGTATCGCAGGAAAGTGCGAAGACTGAAAGGCCAACTGTCGCCGGATCAAGTCATTCCCGTGGTTCCCAAAGGTGAATATCGCAACCGATTTCCGGTCGAAGCACCGACAACAGACCGTGGCGCAGCCGAAGCACCTACAATGGATCGGGGTGCAGCCGAAGTGCCAGGTGATGTTGGTCAACCTTCGATGATCTTTGAGCTTCCCAGTCATCCCCTATCTCGGCGGACATCCTCATAATGTACGCCAGTCGGCTTTGGTAGGATACGACTATGTATATAATGCATTACACCCTTCATTGCTTTTTATGTGTCAGCGCTTGCTACAGCGGTTTTCTGTATATAGGTATTTTTCTGTATATATGACACCAATCTTGGATAATACTCGTGTTGATTCGCCGGGATTTCCTACAACTAATGTACAGGATGTAGCTAGATTTGTTCCCAACACGATAGCGATGTATCACTCGCAGGATAAATATTGTGCCGTATACAGGCGGCAGATGGATGTCATATGTTATATCATTTATCACTTGTCCATTCTAGATTCCATATGCTCTAGGTAGTTTGATTTCTCTGCTGGGGTTGATTTATCCGTAGTCGATACAAACCAGCCTTCAGCCCGAAAGCCCTCGCAACTCCATTGTTTTGGTTTATGTCTTCTACCTTGCTTTTCCTTGATTAATTTAGTGGATATCGCTGATCAGACGGTGAGACCGGCACAGTGAAATGTTACTTGGGCTGGAAAGAACGGCCTTGTGGTGATTGCTCTTGCGGCCAGCGTTGGGAAGCCACGAGGAATCAAGATAACAGTTCCCGTCTATGGGTCTCATCTAGCACTATAATCGTTTCACCTGAGCTTTGGTCGCAACGACCTCTCAAACCCACAATGTGGCTTTATCTCTTGCTTATCGAAGCGAACAACAACCTGAATAGGCGAATCTATCGAATAGATTAAAATAGTCAGACTTATTATTTAAAAGAATAGCCAGACTAGTATAAAAAAGTAAATCTCATTCTAGGCGGGTAGTTGATTTAGTCCATGGTATCCAGACCACTAATATAGTAGGCCCTATTATGTCTCTGCATTATGTTCAGTCGCTGTCCTCGTGTTGACTATATTATGTCTATCTGGCGAGTACCCGCTAAAACGCTTGCCTAGATTAGATGAGGAATCTTTTTCCGAAATACTCTGTCCAAGAACTTGAAGTCAGATAGGTAGTGCCAGTCAGACTATATATATCTGGCCTGCGCCCTTTCTTTCAGGTTTTCAATTCAATTGAGATAGACTATCGACGCACGTATTGATCTACTAAGGTTTGATTTAGAAGGATATACCTGTTCCTTATTAATTGAATTATTTTTTGTTGTGGACGAAGTGTCCCAAATTGAGGAATTGCAATGGTCGTCCAGGCGATGATTGTGTGGAGGCGGACTACTGGCTCTTTTCGTATGCAGTGTAACTCATGGGCTATGAATTAAAGCTGTAAAGCATTTTTCAACAACTTGTCTCGGTGGCGCAATTGGTTAGCGCGTCTGACTGTTAATCAGGAGGTTGTGAGTTCGATCCTCACCTGGGACGGTTCTATTTTTGCCCTTATATTTTTATCCTGATCGATTCTGCATCTCACACCCAGATCCTCGCATGTCCACAGCTCATGATCATCCTCCGAAATGCTCGGTTCTTTTAGTGGAAGCTGGCGTTCGAGCAATCTATCCCTATCGTCGCGTACACGTTCCTACACAGCCTCTCACACTATGGCTCGTCATGTATCGGGCGTCAATTCTTGGCAGAGTGCTTGGCTACCCGTTCACGCTCGAGTTTGGAATGTGCGAGGCTTTCTTGTTTCCAGGTAGAGAAAATCGAAGACAGAGTGCACTTTGTGGTAAGGCGACCTGTTCAGTAGTGTTACTGAGGAATGGTGAGTAAATCCCACACACCAATCGATCTAGATAGAATATTAGCTGCTTTAACGTGGGTCTCCTAGTAGTGTTCCAAGGATAAGCTGTGCTGGAGATACGAATAGTACAATAAAAAAGTCAAGCCCGGTGGAGCTGACCTCTCACAGACAAGCCCACAAGATCACAGATATTACCGTGGTGGGCATCAAACTTCGAGCCGGGCAACCATAGTCTAGCATCTTGGTTGATTCCACACCTTTATGCCCTCTATTCCCCTTTGTCATGATGATTCATTCTCGGTCAATGGCAGTACAGAGTGGTTCGTATTACATTCTCAGATCACAGAACACAGAAACCACAAAGAGAGAAAGGTCCCAGGGGTTGTAGCCTACCAGGTGACTTTAAAAACTTTGATACCTTAAGATGTTTGTGCTTTTTGTAGGATAATGGTTTTGAGCGGCGGAATACAGTGCTTCTCTTCCAACTCAGAAACACTTACCCGTCTTTAGATCAAAGCCAACCGGTCCCCAAAAGGACTGTATAGAAAAACAGCCTACGGAGCACTTCTCCGAACACTCTTTTGTTTTCACCCAACCTAACTAGAATCATTTCGAAATGAAGAGCACGTTTGTCTCTGGGTTTCTTGACTTCCTCTCTGTCAACCTTGCGGGAGCAGTCCCCCCTCTTACAGCAGAGACCTGGACGAGCCCCCGCGACAACTTGAAGACTATCCAAAATCGACCAAGGAAAAAAGGGGTATAAAGGCGGTAGTTGATCCAGCCACAGAATGACCAAAAACCGGGAGACTGACTGTATAAAAAGTTGAGACATCCGAGGTGGTATCCGAACAGCAACTCATTTTGGTGTCGCTTCGGACCAAAATCCCCAAACCAAAGAGTTTTTGGCAAGTCGCATGCCTGCCTGGGACGAAGATGCGACAAGGGCTGGAAGCCATTTTGGCACAAGAATACTAATCTAGTACCGATACCATGGAGACGAGTGCAACGCCACCGTAATCACCGAAACCGACCAAACGAAACCCCATTCCTGACGTCTCGGAACAGTGGCAACTTGCTTTGGAAGGTTACAGGGAAGCCCGAGTGGGTAGAATGCTTGATTGAACGGAATTCGAGTCGGTAGCCTGGGAATTTGACAGTAGTATGTCTGTGTACTGGAGCCCAGAGAGAAGAAACAGAGCAGCAGGATAATGCTATCCTTGCAGACCTTGGTGGGCTTGGCCTTCTATTACTCGTCTTTCATCAACCGGGTTCCTACGAGTGATTCCTGTGTTTGGTTTATTAAGTCTCATCGCTCCCATAGCATATACTATAACAGATTGAAAGGTGATACTAACTCAATGAACCTCATATATCCGTTAGGGAGCTTATTTTACTTTACGTCTTACGAGCATACCTGTGCCATTGACTGTTGCTATTATAATTTACGTTTTCTCGTTTACTACTGTCTATTTACCTCTCCTTACCCGATAGACAGGTTTTTATTGGAAAGCGCATAGTCATGTCAGTCTTAGAGGTTTTCAGATATAGCCAGGCTTTTATTAAAAGGTGATAAAAAAAAAACAGTGTGATCTCTGCCCAATTCACAGATTAGATGGGATTGACGCTGCAGGACGTTTGGACAAGACTTCCCTCATCCTAGGAAACTAGTATTACAGATAGCAATCGCGATGCTCCAAAGCCACACATTTTACCCCGGAACAAGCGGAACTCGATGAATATCCTACTGGAGAGCTTGCCCGGCTCGATATCTCGTTGATTGGTGCTGATGGCAATACACATGTCGATCTCGGACTCTTAACACTCGATCTATGTGGCATTGAGTTAAAGAACGATCTGGTTCTAATTCTGCCGGTACTTACCCAAGTCAAATTTGACCGGAGCAGCCATAAAGTTCCCATTTGGCACCGGGACTTTAGACGTGTCGGGCACGTTGGTGCACCAACAACTCAAATCCCATCTGCCTAGTCTCCGAATGTATTCATAAACACAAGCCGAGCATCCTCCGATCATAATCCCGTTTCCATTAGATCTTGCCACGAGGCTCCGTGTGGTTCCATCCCAGCCAAGACAGAGGTCCAAGTTCAGCTGTGTAGGTAGACGGTACACAGAACCCGACTGCGCCACGCAGTCGCCAAGCAGATATTGTGCAGGTGGTCGTGATGGCGGGTTTGGCGGAGGCGGTGAGCGCGGTTGGCTGTTTGGTGAAGGATCTCGTGAAGGCGGATGTATACGTTGACCAACATCATTTATACCCACAACATTCAGGTGTGGACAAAGTTGGTGCAGAAGATATGATTCCCCCATCAATACCCCCTGGCTTGCAACCAACACTGATAGATATGTAATAATAATCTTCCACGATTGATGCATCCTTTTGCGAGTCAGACACAATCGAAAAAGAAAACAATCGAAGACGAAGACGAAGAAGCTTGAGGAATATGGAGATAAGAGAACAGTGATCATGCTGCAGTGGAAAGTGTAGCGGGAACCTGAGGCTCTTGATATCAGTCTAAATAGTATTCCAGCTTGTTGAATCATTTGATTAAAGGGGATAGACTAGTTGATCCCCTGTGTTCAATCCAGCCAATATGCGATATAATATGGATTGCAGTCTCTTTGTTATATTAGGACGGGGCGTTTGGGGCAAGGGTTCTCTAAGTTTGACAAGGAATAACTCCACTTAACAACGAGAGGTGTTTCGGTGAGGCCTTTTCCACTCGGGATGTGTGGCTGAAGTCTTTTTGAGGCTATCCTTTTTGTTTAGGAATAGACTGATCTAGGACTTATAGCCGAACGAGAGGGAAGCACTCTGTATACAAAGAAAGAGATAGATAAGGTTTTCTTTCACCCTCCTTCCAGTTTACAGGGTCTTTTGCGGAGAAACGAGTGGTATGTTTGCTATTCTTCTTCTACAAAAATACTAAAGAACTATTGGTCTTGTTCTTACTTTGTTCAGTAAAACCTAGAATGATAAGAAGTCTCTAATAGAAACCTAATAGACGATTCATTCGTACATTGACGTCTGCCGAGTGCTGCTGGGGATAATGATGAATGTTTCTACATTCCTAGCTGCATATTGCCCTTCCCCGAAACCGAACCCCGGCTTCCAGGATCGGTATTGTGATCACCTATTGTCTATAGACTGCTGGATGCGGCCAATGCCATAGCTAATGTGGAGTAGTATCACGAAAAGTCGTGATATATACGGCATCTTGACTGATGATGGCGATTGGAGAAATTGTGACATGTGTAAGTTGGTGTCTATATTCGAATATTCCGACTCCCACTGTGAAATCGAAAAAAAGACCATGCCTAGGTTTATAGATATATGAGAACAAAAGAGACACCACTGGTATGAAACAGATCTGCAATTCACATGTTTATATACTGTCCAATACTCTCGTTCAAGAAAACATCTTCCAGTAGGTTATCAAGGCTGCCCTCAATTGACCAGGAAAGATCAGTCAATCGCCATTCGTCGGGAGCTGAATTATCGTTTGCAGCTACGTTCGTGCCGAGGCTGGGTTGACTCTGCAGTGGATGTGATGCAGAAATCCACCGTTGAATATCTACATTTGGCTCTGGCTGAGACGACGACTGGTTAGGTACCCGGGGTCGCGGAGCTAAGCGGGTGTTACGTCGGACATGTATCTTTCCCAGTAACGGGACTGTAACTGTTAATCTTTCAGCCTCGCCAGTGTGGTTGTCTTGGCGAAGGAGCTGGTCTAAAGCGCGAAGAGTATTGTAGGCCTCAACTGCAAGTTCGGAATTGGTCGGGTCTCTCGCCCTTTCGCCAATCAAAGTGATGACCTCCGAGACTACTGCATGGAGGTTCCTTGTATCAACCCGGAGGCTATGACGGTCGGTTGAGCGGATGTGGTGGGAGAGGAGAAGGAGTACGGACGCTGCAGTAAGGGCTTGCAGATCCAATACTCGAGCCATGAACAAGCCCGCGGGCAGCTTTCTCCGGAGTGCTAAATACCGGCGTGCCACTGATTCACAAGCATTCATGCACGGTAGCCGAGCGTACATGAGCTCATCTCCAAGGTTCTGCTTCAGCACGAACGGTAGGTAGACTCTCATGAGGACACAGTAATGTAAAAACTGTACAACATCGTCCGGTGTTACGTGATCTCGTTCATCACCTGCCCACCATGTATCTGGCGCCTGGCCCGCGAGTTCCCCAAGGGCCTGAGCCATCTCCAGAGCGGCCATCTGCGTTTTCATACTTGATTCATGTGTATAACTGAGTTCATCCAGATCATACACCTTGATAGAAATGTTGAAAAGCCTGGTGAGATAAGTTGTGATGTGGATGCTGCCATCGACATTAAGTGGAGAAGCAGTTGTAAGTTGATACCGTGCGGTCCCTGGGGGAAGATTTAGGATCATTCCATTTAGCCGTTCTATATTACAGATTGCTTGCCACAACTGCACCTTGTGAAACGAGGTGTCGTTCGCGCCGGTGGGTTGGTTGAAGCGTACGGCTTGGAATACTCTAGGTAAGCCCATCAATTCTGCTATGGCAATGATGTGGCGTAATTTAATCCAGGCCTTTTGAAAGTTTCCTTGACCTACTTGCCTTCTACCTGTTAGCATATGGTAAAACCCCAAAGGTAAGCGAAATGGAGCGATATCACGTAAATAAGGACACAGTGCACAAGTCACTTTTGTTCTTTCTTGGTGTTTCTCCTATAGGGATAACGCTCACAGTCTAATGAAATGTAGAGCCATCCCAAGCCCTTGAATCGTTCCCACCAATCGATCATGGCAGAGTAGTGTATCATCCACTATATGTATAATCGACTGGCAAAATTCAAACCTCCTCTGGCACTTTTGTAAATATACGTCGGAATCTTCCTGTCCTGGATGGATTTGCTGTGCGGTAAGTGCAAGTGTAAGGAGCCAAGAGGCTAGCATGATAACATCTATGTTGGGACTACACATTGACTCATAACTCTTTAGTAGTTCTTGTGGAGACTTCAGCATCAGAGGTTGTGGGAATAGTGTATGAAGCAAGGTCAGCCAATCGTAGGGAGATCGTGCAATATCCGCAACTTCATCCTTTGGTGGAATCATGTTTTGGAGTTTTGGTCGCACATCGATCGACAATTGCGCAAAGATTTTATCCATACGTTGCTCCGCCTGCTGCTCATGTTGGCATGGATCAGCGCTCAGCCAGTGGTTCTGGAATAGCGATTGCAGGTGTGATGGTCTTTCAGCCATGGGAATATCCGACCCACTACTTTCTCCTTCCTCGTCGTCGGAGCCCGAGAATCGGTCGTCTTTACTGCTAGCGATCTGAGATGGTTTATAGCCAAGCTTGCATTCGATGTTGTTCACAACTCCTGTTAACTGCGCGACCTGTGATTCGAGCTGAGCGATGCGAAGTCGTGATGGGATTCGTGAGGGTTGCGATGATTGCGTCCTTTTCGACACCTGTGCAGTACAGGCTACCCCTCGATCCTCACATTGTTGACATGTATCCGCTTCTCGAGGAATTCTAATGCAGCGAACTTTCCGTCGTCTACCTGTCTTCCGAGATCAGACGTGGAGATCTTGTAAAGTTTGACAACCAACCTACACTCGGTGCAGCTTTTCGTTCCTTTCCGTAAGCCGGAGCGGGGCATGTCGGACGGAGACATTTTCAAGGCCGACATCCGAAATTCCGAGGTTACGTTTGAAATTAGGATGGAGAGAATAGAATATAGGGTGATTTAATGGTGGTGGTGGTAGGATGAAGTGAGGTTGCGCGTCGGAGCGGACCAATCTGTTGGTCCGCGGAACCCTAATTCGTCCGAATTGCGAATCGGATTTCTTATAGCGCTCTACGACCATATCACTCGCATTGGGAGGTCTCCTCTCACTGCAAGGATCAAATGCAGTGAAATATCACTACGACCTGTCATCAGACCTCCAAGAAATTTATTTCCGAAAATGTCCTCGTCTTTGCAGATTCGTGGTGGGCCATATGCGTCCACAACCGCGGGGATGGGAGGTCTTCCAACCATCATACCAGACGTCCCAATATGTGCAGTCTTCCTGGTCTTGTATATCGCCTTCGCCGCTACAAACATGACTATCTTCCAGAAAAACCGCCGGCGGGGCCACAAGTTCGTGAAGTCTGCGATGCTATTTGGTTTCTGCATGGCAAGGATCACCACCCTGGTCCTGCGCATAGCCTGGGCTAATCGACAACACAATGTCCGACTCGCCATTGCTGCCAATATCTTTGTCAATGCGGGAGTTCTCCTGGCGTACATCATCAACTTCATCCTCGCCCAGCGTATTCTCCGCAGCAAGCAGCCTCACATCGGCTGGCACCCTATCCTGCGCCAAGGCTCCAAGCTTCTTTATGCCTTAATTCTTGGGGCATTGGTGATGGTAATCACATCCACAGTGGTATCCTTATACACGCTCAATATGTATACTCGGTCCCAATGTCGCGACGTCCAACTGGCAGCCATTACCTATCTCCTCATCTTTACCTGTCTTCCTCTTGTACAGGTCTCCATCGCATTTATCCTACCCAGATCACCACAGGAGGACCCCTTCGGGCAGGGGAGGACGACTACCAAAGCCATAATTGTCATTGTTTCGTCGTGCCTATGTATTCTCATTGCCGGGTTCAAAGCTGGTGCCAACTGGTCCCCTCCACAGCCTGTAACCAACCCACCCTGGTATGACTCCAAGGCATGCTTCTACGTGTTCAACTTCGTGTTGGAGATCATGATCCTCAGTCTTTTGACCTTTAGCCGCTTTGACAGGCGGTTCCATATTCCCAATGGATCTACGCAGCCTGGAGACTATAGCTGCCTGGCATTACAGCCGGATAAAGAGAGTGACCAGCCTCAGTTGAGTGAGAAGAAGAGGTCTGCGTCAGCACAGAACTAAAATATCGTTCTTGGCAGGTCGGCTTCAGTGCTACTTCAAAGCCACTTTCTCGCCATCTTTTTAATTTGTGTCGCAAAGTCTTAGTCATCTTTTTTTTTTTGGTTCTACATAATCGTGCCCTATTGATACCCTGGAAAGTTGCGTATCTTAATAGTCTATTAGTTGATTTAATAAAGGGCGCTCTTCTGAACATGACTGGTAAGATCAGTAGTTTTCTGCTGCACCATTGCGGCTATTCTATCGCTTGTTATAACTAGACTGGTCTCTTACCAAGCTTCGAAAAGTCGGCCAGGCAAGTATTTATATCCCGTGTGATTATCCTTGAGAATGGTTTTAAAAAAGCCAGGTTATCCTCTACATGTCCTTTAAATACCTCTGGTTCTGACTATTTGCCGTTCTGTTTGCTGGTTTCAGCCGCCAGTTCCACCATGTTGACCAACATCAACGAAGATAACAACCTCTGCCGAATGGAGCGCGGCGAACTGTACGATGAACTCACTCCACAGCTTGTGGCCGCCCGGAAACGGTGCGCAAGTGCCGTGAGCCGCCTGATAATGCTGGTGAGCTAACCCGGCGGTAAATCGGCACTTCAGAGGATGAAGAAGATGCAATCTTGCACGAATATCCGTGGATCGAACGACCCATCAAAATCGACCACGGAACGAATATCACAGCCGGGAGCAACTCTTTTATCAACAACTTTCATATGGGCACCACTGTTGTAGAGAACAGCGGTTATGGTGTCTACAATGAGATTTGCAACCGACAGCTCTGCACCTTCTAGGATATTCCTGCATATCACGGTGTGCCAACGCCTAGTCAAATTGATCATTTCATTCTGGTAACATACACAAAGGAAACCATTGCCCAATTCAACCAATTGAGGACGAAAGCATCATCTCCTAACGCAAGTGTTGTTAGTAAGCAATCGTGGTGCTAAGCCTTTGGTAGCACCCTTGGGTTTGCGGCAAAGGGCTACGTATCAAGAAATGCTGATGCCAGCCCCCCAGCAAATCAAGCGTCGGTCAAGGT
Source organism: Aspergillus pseudonomiae (assembly GCF_009193645.1). Taxonomy (NCBI): domain Eukaryota; kingdom Fungi; phylum Ascomycota; class Eurotiomycetes; order Eurotiales; family Aspergillaceae; genus Aspergillus; species Aspergillus pseudonomiae. The sequence continues at coordinate 105,698 of NW_022476038.1, read as the reverse complement.
CTCGAAGGAGAGAGAGATGGAAATATCACGCTGTTGCTGTGATGCGACTCTGTCCGTTGATATAGGGGAAGAGGGCTCAATGACCTGATCTGGAGCCGCCATTTCCACATTTGAGTCTGAACCCTGAGTACTGGACAGCACCGGCCTTTTTCCCTGGCCGAAAACCACTGCGCCGCCTTCAGGCACACAGTCCGTTGGCTCATTCTCCTCCTCCTGCACCTTTCCACTCTTGATCTCCTGCAAGAGAGAACTCGTATCCCAGCAAGAAGTATGACTTGCATTGCCGTGGTCGCACTTTTGGAAAGGTGACCCCGTCAAGGACCAATAATGGTCTCTACCAAGACGTCGCACGGCGCTCATCAGCCTACCTCCACTTCGGCGATGCAGAATGTCCAAGGTGCGAATCGTAGTCGCCAGCCAGTCAGAGCCCTTAGGAAGCCGATTGCAGAGCGACTTTATATCGCTGGACTTCAACCCAACAATAACATCCCCAAGTTGGGAGCAAAATAAACAGTTGACTTCATTCAACAAGAATGACCAGGCCAATCCTTCTTTGTCAATCTGCGTTGTCTTGAGCTCACTTCTCGGAGAATCTGTAACAATGTCCATAAACTCGTAGCCAAAGATGCTACATCGTCTGGGGGCATGCAAGCGAGCTTTGGACATATTGACAGAAAAGCCAAGTATTAATTCCCGAACAGTCAGCTTGTCGTCTCCGGAGCCTTCAATCACCAATGAACCGCAAGATTGAAGGTGGCACAATGATTGATTAGCACCGATGGATGGAGCCTTCATTATTGGTACGGTTCCTTTCGAGCATACCTCTGGTATTCTTTCGCAGTATGCTAGGAGCATTTGATGGAACACGATAATCAAGGGGACGAGCCAAGCCCTCGATTCACTAACATCATAGAGAATAATTGGCTCCATTGCACTACCGCGGAGGCATTTGACATAGTTTCTTTGAGGACTGAATCGTAGTGTGTTGATTCTTCTCTCAAAGGCTATGCTAAGCCCTCCTCCAATCTGAAACGGAGATACGCTCGTTGCTATCAGCTGCAGGCTTGCTCCAGTCCAACTCCATGTAGTGTGTTTGGGCTTCGCATCGGACCATCCGATTGTGGAATTTACATTTTTCGTTCCTAATTGCGTCACTGCCTCTGGGCACCAGCCCAGCAAGACCGTCTTTGTTTGGAGGTCCTCCAACTTTGTTGTCTTCATCCAATCTCTTTTGACTGCTGCAAGTTCAGTGGTTCGCAGTTGAAAGTCGTGGTTCGCTGTTTCCAGGTGCCAGAGGACTGATTCATGATCCTTCCGCACAGGTAGGAGAGCAGTTGAGTATCCCATGAGTACCAGGCCAGAGTCAACCATGACTGGATACTCGACTGCTGCCAATTGAAGCATGAGATGGAAGTTTAGATTCAAGTGGAATCCCTCTTCGGGCTGAATGCGAGGGTCTGACGCAATGACCGCGGTTTCGAAGAGACTGAGCCAACAGCTATTCGCTGGCCTTTCCAACTGAGTTAAACGTTTGAGAGTCACCTTATTCCCATCGATTATCCCCGTTGACACAGAGACGTTTCCCCGCACTGGTCGACGGAATGTCAGGTATACCCACAGGAGTAAGTCCCAGAGGTGGCTAAGCGATGGTCGCAACAGAACAAAAAGGCTGAACGTGCCTATCTGAACCAACATGTCATTGTCATCTATACCTTTGTTAAAACTGATAATGACATGTACTTGCAAACACTCACTCACCGGATTTGTGGTCATCGTTCATCTGAGCTCGTATGATATGGCTCAGAAGCCTAACCCCTTCTTTGCCGTACATCTCTGCAACGTATTCCCTACAGGTCAACACCTTAACACCTCTTTCTGATTTTGTCAATGTCAGCATATCGAAAAGGTCCTTCTCCACGCCAATTACATCCGGGTGAGCATAGGGATCACCCGACGGCGAAGACCCACGAGGGGCACTGAAAAGCTCTAGCACAAGGCTGGGAAGATCCCAGTTGCATTCGAACACCTTGGAATCGAGGATTGACCACACGCTCTCTTTCGACGGTGACACTACAGGGGGCGAAATCGATTGGGGAACGACGTTGTGCTTGGAGTGACGTGGTGAATGTGAACGACGAATCTTCCGCCGATTGTCGCGAACCGAGTTGCGAGGATTGGATCCTTCGGATGGCAATTCATCCAAATGATAGCCAGAGGGCTGATCCGTGGAGTGATAGAGTTGAAGGTAATGTCTGAAGCCGGGGTGGCCCGCGACTTCATCTTGGCCCTGGCGGAAGGGGTCACTAACTTTACAGTCATCCATCATGAACTTCAAAACACAACAACAGCTGGGACTTGGACGAGATTAAGTAGTCAGAGGAAATGGAGGAGCCAGCAGAGACACATCACACAGAGTGAATGGAGCAGACAGAGCAGATTAAGGGATAGTGATGGGCGACCCTGCTTTTGAATAACAACAGCAGCAGCAGCAACAACATGGCGGTGAGACCGAGGGGATCTAAGACATATTCAGGTTGACCAGCCTGGGACACAGGGCACAAATTATGTTGTATAGCCGGAGTTCCGTCTGGGTTAGGGAAGCAGTCTGTGTGTCTCTAGACCTATGACGTGGGAAGATTTGAGACACATGGCGAGCCGGGGGGGTTTTGCTTCTTTTTCCTACATAACGATAATCGTATCTCATTTGTAGTGTCGCAGAACGAAATGAAACCATCCTTACCGACCATCGCTTGGAGCACAGTTTTCACCGCCCTTGATCAAACGAGAGCTCGTATAACGAACTCTTCGCTTACCATGACCTGATAATCTAGTTCTTGGCTACATACCATACTTCCGGAGATCAAGCTTCTCTTAGGCACTGGGGCGATTTGTAGGTGGTTCGCTACCACCGACCCACAAATTAGAGCTTGGTTGACGCCCTTGTTGCCATCGGAAGCTGAATACGAGCGATAGGCACGGAAGATACCCTGGCGTGCCACAAAACACTATTTCCCAGCTTGATAGGTGTGAACTGAAAGAGTGCTCAGGCGACAGTTGAGACATTCTACGTACACCCCGGCCACAGTCAAGCATCTTCGTACTACTAGATTACTGGGGATTGTTCTGTCTATTGGGTCTTGTACTAGTAGACACTATATGAAAATAATTAGGTAGTCTACTCCATATGATGCTATATTGAAGTCTACCAGCAGAAAGAACGCGGTCCCGAGGACCAATCAGCACGAGACCCACCGGACCCACCAGCCATACCCGATCAGGGATAGCGCATCGGCTGCCAGCAGGACCGAAATGCTCCATGGCGACCCTTCATGCAAACATTCGATTTTGGTCCCATATCCATTCCTGCCCCAACTCACAGACCTGTTCATCAAAGCTAGTATAGCAGGGTGGCTAGACTTGCAACACATCTGAGTCACGGGCATTCTCCAGCGCTGCCTGTGGACCGGGTAGATCTGCGCAATCCCATCTGACGTTCACTCGTACGCAGCCACTACGATTCAACGAGCCATTGGACATGGGAGATAACTACCGTATCGATGATACCTTCTTTGTACCGACCATGGGTAATGTCTCGACCCGATCTCGAACAGGCTGCTTAACGTGCCGACGCCGTAAGAAAAAGTGCGACGAACGGCACCCGATATGCAGTGGTTGCGACAGAAATCAGCTTCCCTGCGAGTGGGTTTCTAATGAGCTGGTGTCTAAAACACGACGGCCACGTTGTCGTCGGCAGCTTGCGGTGACCCAACTACCGCATGAGGCACAGACAATGGTCAATGTGTTCGCCATTCCGAAGCCCGGGATGGTGCAGCGGCTATTGTCACATTTTATAGATCACAGCCCAAGGTGGTTATCAACCAGGACTGGGAAACGCAGATCAGACTTTCTGCAATATTTGTTGCCCGCGGTCTCGCGAAACCTACTGGTTCATAATTGTGTTCTCATGATAGCCTCGGCTGATCTGGCCAAATATTGTCGTGGCGATGTCGAAGTGCAAGGCGTAGCAGTAGAGTACTATGGGAAGGCCGTTTCCGCTTTGCAGGGATCGCTGAACGAGGAGCTGACTGCTGTGGCTGCATACAACCTACCGGGATCCGGTTAGTAATGAGGCATGTCATGGAACTTGCTACTTGAACGCTGACCTTTATTAGATTACACCCCTTTGGCAGTCCTACTGTTGTGTCTGCATGAGGTATGCGCCAACGCGAAGGAACCTGTTCCGCTTCGCTGTCTCCGATTTGGCTTCGATTTAGAAACTAAAGGTAGCAGTGTCAGAACTTTACAAACAGCACGCGCATAGTGCCCCATCTTAACGCTGCCGCCGCGCTCCTGCTTCGTCGCCTGCATTACACTCCCGAGGACCTGCCACTACGAAGCTTTTTGTTCGAACTATTTTGCTACTATTTCTCCCTGGTAGCCTTCTCGCACGGCTCTAGACTTTCGCTTAGTCAAGCATCTGCTATCTTCAGCTCTCCCATTGTCACCCAATATCTCCAGCAAGGCAATGTCATGGGCACATCGCAGCGTCTCTTCATGTGTATCTTTCGAATATCCATGTTGGCGGAGAAGGTCGCATCCGAGCGGCAGTTCCACGACTCACCGGCACGAACGGAGCTTACCGGGCTTGCGCAGCAATTGATCACCTGTCAACTTGAGCTTCCCCCAAGAACAGACGCAGATATCGCCTGGCTTAACGACGCAATAACATCCGAACTCTACCGCCTGGCATGTCTGATATATATCAAAAAGGTTCTAGATCCCGCGCTGTCTGACGACAGTCCACCTATTCAGGCGCTTGTCATAGCGTTTGCTGACAATTTGGGCCATCTACCACCCGACGCCCCGTCGAATAACATTCTTTGCTGGCCGCTGGTTGTAGCTGGGCTCTCTGCCGTGGAGAGTACACACCAGCGGGCCATTAGCATAAGACTGGGACAAATCTATGACATATGGCGGTCCGATATACTTTGTCAAAGTGCCGCGTTTTTGCGACAGAAGTGGCGGCGCGATCGGAATCCGAATCGCTGTTTCGCATCAGCCTCCTGTGGAGAGCAGGAAAAGGGTGAAGATCGCTCAACGGCTGCAGTCAATGATATACTCAACCTTCAGTTCCCGGTAATTCTGGTTTAGCCAGTGGCATGAATACAAATGGGAAACGGCTTGTTTACGTCATTTGTCTCACTTATCACCGCGAACGACGACTTGCACTCTGCCTCTGATGGCCTTCGCCTCCTTCATACAGGATGCAAAAATGCAACATTTAGACTACGTATAACACGTCCGGCATCAAGGTGTCCATTCCTCTTACTGCTGTCGGTGTGAATGCGTTTGATTGGCAAGTCCTAGCACGTTACTCCCAGATGCGGCTTCTCATCCATTTTCGTATGAAGATGTCATCATGGACTCGCTATATACAACTCTATGGATACACGCGTATATACAACGAACAGCCCCATATACAAAACCCCACAAAGTCCAAAACCCAGGGAACAATCGACAACTGGACGCGCCATATCCCAGAAAACATTAAACCACAGGGCGCCGCAGCATCCAATGCAATAATTCCACCTTCTTCTCGCCCTCCCCATCAACACCTCCCCCCACAATCGTCCATCCACATTTAGTCAGCACCTTCGCACTCCCCACGTTCGTCTTATCCGTCACAGCGCGCAAAGTCCCAACCTCCTCTGCAGCTCCAGAGACACCATCCCCAGGAATCGGTAACCTCCACCACGCCTGCGCAAACCCTTTCAGAGCTTCTGTCGCATACCCGCTCCCCCAGGTTTCGGGCAGAAATAGATATCCCACCTCGGGATCGTCCTCGGCGGTAATAGATACGATGCCCATAATGCCAATGAGATCGCCTTCCTCGGACGCCGTGGCCGGGACTTCATCCGGGATCGTTTTGCGTAGGACGGCGAAATTGTAGTTCGGTCGCTGCCCTGTTTCGTTGTCATGGGTGAACCGCTCCATCCATCTACTCGTTTCTTCTGTCGTGGCGTCGATGCGGCCCTGTCGGGTCCAGCGCATGACGTCGGGAGTGGTTCGGAGAACGTGCAGAGCGGGAAGATCCGCGGCCCGAAACGGTCGGAGGAGAAGCCGAGCCGTGTGGATCGCGGGTGTTTGGGATTGTTGGGGGAGGAGTGGTAGGATTGGCATGGCTGTGATTTTGGGGTTTGGGTATGGATGGGTATGCTGTGGGAACTTTTGCCGGTGGGTATCGTCGAGCTATATATAGGTTTACCGAGACTGATAGTTACGATGTTGTGTGGTCCGCTGGCCCACTGAATGAGTCATCTCGTATTCAATGGTCTCCATTCCACTATCTGGTTTACCGTATTAAACACTTTTAAGGAAAAGGTTGATGTACTAATAAAGCTTGTTGCGTGTAGTTTAATATAAAAATGGATTATATCCGTCAAGCCTCAATGGATAGTTCGGAAGGACTTCTAGACAGAATGCACGACCCACCCATGGTACCCGACTAGATATAAAATTTTGATATGTTTTGAGAATCACTGAACCATAACAGCACTGCTGCTCTCATCCAAACACTCCTCACGCGCTGCCTTGATCGCACCAACAATCTGCATTATGGCGTCCCAAATCCGAGCACGGTTCTGTAGCCCTTTGAGCTGTTTCCAATTGACAGTAATGTCACGGTAGAGCTGATACCAATTCGTGCTATTATAATCCAATTTGACGGGACTCAGACCGAGAACCTCCAGTCTGTCCGGGTGGTCCGGCCATTCCCACTGTGGTTGGTTTCGCAGCCATTCAGCCTGAACTTCAGGCATCTCTTCAGCGATGACAAGTCTTTGTTTCTCCATGTCACGGTCCCACTCTTCTCGAGCTGCCTTTTCCTGGTGCACGTCGTGGGTGATTACAGTGGCCCAATAGTATGGCATCGGATCCGATGACCACGCTTCATACAACCACGGCATTTCCCGAATGACCAGCCGATGCCATAGCGAATTCGGTAAGTGTGTGAAGGCGCGTGAGGCGAGTCGAAGAGCGGCAATGTCTTGGGAGCTAAGGTAGTCAATGATGATCAAACTGATTTCAATAGGGAATGCTAGGAAAGGATCCGGGGCGGATGATACGGTATTTGTTTGATTCCTGGCGTCAAAGGGGCTGTTGTGTACGCTGAACCCTTTGTCCGTGGAAATGGCGGACTTGATGATCGGCTTCAGCGCAGGGACAAATATGGGATTGGCGACTAGGTACTCATGGCCGACCTGATGGTTCCAGACCTGTCCTTGTCCTTCTGTGACATGTTCGTGGTTTTCGATTGGAACGGGCTGGCTTGTCATACATCCTCTGTCACGAATCCGGACCAACGTATCCATGTCAACTTCCCCTAAACACTGCTTGCTCGCTTGGATAAACAACTCAAAGCATGCTGGATGAAACGGTAGCCCGATCTCGTTGAGCTCCTCCTGAGACTGCCGACAAGTAAGTCATCTATATTGTACTGCAGCGAAGGTAACGTTCAGTATGTGCCATACCGTTGCGAACATAAATTCAATTTCAGCCCGAATATTATTGACACCGTGTCGAACCGGCGCAAATATCAATCCATCTCCAGAAGAAGGCATGATCTGCGCGACGCCCGTCAGATGATATCGACTCTTCCGCTCGAAGTCGAGATCGTCCACTCGAGGTTTCCAACCGGGTCCTTTCGCAAGGATGCACTGAACGGTATGGCAGCCTCTCATTTCTTCGGCGGAGATATTCCTCCCCAAGTAAGCTCGGCTATTTCGGCAGTCTGGCCCAGCAATATGTTCATAGCATCTGGACTTGTCGTAGGCCTCCTTGTTCATTGTCCTGGAGCCATCAGCATTGATGGTCCAAATACTCTCGCCTAATTGTGTTGAGAGGGGGTAGAACTCGGTGTCGTATTCCGGGTGATCAGGCCCCTGTACCTTAAAGGTCCACTCTAGTTGACTTGTACATCCATCATCGGCTGTCTCCATACGTTCATCCTCACCATCACTTGCTCCTGACTCATATTCCAGAGGGTCATCCCCAGAATCACTCTGATATTCATAGTTAGGGTCATCCACATGAATGCCACCCGCTGGATCATCATCATATAACAGCGGTCTCGGGCTATAAAACCCAGGAGCTCGGAGAGCCATGCAGCACCCCATCTCGGATGAGCAGTCATCGTAATCGTACATATCTTGCGCCTGCTCTTCCTCGTCTTTTTCATCCCTTGTGAAGTCCCGTCCCTCGACCCATCCGCCGCGACCACCAGGGCCGAATGCCGCTGACCTCGGCTCCCATTTCGACCGGATGCGGCTGATGTTGAAGTGCACGCCGCAGAATTGGCAGGGGACCTGTTTCTTGGTGTCAGAGTTGCTGGGATGGCTTAATTGGATGTACAAATGGAGATTGTGCAGAGAAAATGGTATTCAAAACGTATTGCAAGTATGCACGGACCTCCCAGTATCCTAAACGAAAACCGTTAGTTCTGTGAGCATAGCTCCTGTGGACTATTCGAGAAATGACGTACCCATTTTGGTTGTAAGGAGAGGCTATATCACTACAATAACCCTCGCTGAGGTTTAAAGTGGGGTTTGCTTCTCAGGGGCAGAAGCTCAATATATGCCTTTAAATCTCGTATTCACCGCTAATGCCGATCCGATTTGTTCTCAGGAACGGGCCCACTATTACGAGTTGCACCGGCTGCCAGGCAGCTCCAGGGAGAGGAATCTAATATAAGAACACTAAATCGGTACTGCTGACTGAATTAAGGTAATATGTAATATTTCATATCTTTCTAAGGTTTCATGCAGCGCTCGATACAGGCTGTGGGACGAATAGGTCTACAAAATCACTAGCGGCCATCTTCTCCAACTTCGACGAATTTACCGTGTCCAGAATCTGCTCCACCCTGTCTGAGGAAAGCTTTAAGCTCAAATTCTGCTGGGCCTTCTCCCGGACCAGCTGTAGAGTCTCGGGTCGACGCACATGGCCCAGGGGGAACGGAACCATTTCTTCCAACTTGGTGCCATCCCGCAATGTCACCTCCAATGCGTTGGCCACGCTGCGGCACTGAGGATCATGGTAATCGTGGGTGAATGACGGGTCTTCTTCCATGGTGGTGATAGAGCGGAGTGATTCTACGCGAGGATCACGGGCCCAGGGACTGCTGTCCTGGTAGTCGGCGGTCGTGATTTGACTGCCCTTGAGCAGGACCACGGCAACCATATACCGGAGGCAGTGGTCGCGATCTGCGGCGTTGTGCAGTGGCCCTTTCTTATTGATGATGATCATTCCGGCCTCTTGGGTTCGAGCTCGAATGCTAACAATGTCGTTTTCCGGCCGAAGCCCACGCTGGGCTATCTTTTGCGCGATGGTCAACGCTGCTTCCACAGCGGTCAACCCGTGTCCCTCAGCCGTGGAGACTTTGAAGAGGACCGTCTCCATAACCCAGCTGGTGAATGGACGGGGTAGCTCAAAGGTCTGGCCACGATACAAAACATCATAAAATCCCCAACGCGGGGTGGTGATCGCAGAGCGGATACCAGGCTGGCCACATCGAACCAGGTTGGCCAGATGTACAGCACGCATGCAGGCATCCCCGGCGGCCCATCCTTTCCGGGGTCCCGCGTTTGGCGCTTGTCGATAGACCCGCAGCGGATGACCATCCGCCCAGGCATGCGAGACTACAGCGCGGGCTTGATCGCTGGAGAGACCCATGAGCCAGGACACCATGGCCGACGAGGCAACCTTGACCAGAATGACATGATCGAGGCCAACCTTGTTGAAGGCGTTGCGGATCTGGAACACGCCCTGGATCTCATACGCCTTGATCAGAGCAGTGAGGACCTGTTTCATGGAGATGACTTGATCGGGGTTGCCACGAGCAAGGGCCTCCCGGCTGAGGATATCGGCGGTGCTGAGGATCGCACCAAGGTTATCTAGTCATCGGTCAGAACAGACGGACGGCAGGTGTGGATATTCGGGCTCATCCTTACCCGATGGATGCCCCCATTCAGCACCGGGAAATGCATCGTTATGGTCGAGGTAGCGGATCATGCCCCCAAGGTCAAAGGCACCCTTGAGAGCATCCACCTGCAATTGAGTACCGGGCACGCGGAAGCCCCCTGGCACCGTGGCTGTATTGGGCCAGACAGGGCCAATCATGGCGGCACATTCCGGGCTAGTGTGAATACTTTCAATGGCAGCTCCCAGAGCATCCAGAAGGGCAGCCTTGGCCCGTGCCCAGGCTGCTGGGGAGTCAATCTCATAGTCATAGGCGTATTCGACGATCAAATCGATCACCTTGTCGTAAGAAGGACAGTTATTGTCGTCCGCCGCTGGAATCGTCATTTTCGCTTTTGCGTCATAAATTGTGATTCTGGTGTATTTCCTCGTTCTCCGATCTAGCCTCATTTTATAACCAACTCACTGGTAATCCCGAGTATAGAAGCTATAGGCGCGATATGTTGTCGCCCCGCTCGGCGTCGATGGGCCGCGTCTCGGCTCTCGAACTCCGGCAGCCAGATCTCTCCGAGCGACCCAGCGTAAGAACCCAGCGTAAGATTTGCTTTGCGATCCCACACAGTCCACGTCCAGGAATATGGGAGATCGGACCGACCCAGCGTAAGGACCCAGCGTAAGATTCGTTCCCGACTATCATCATCCGCGCGCAGTGTGGATAGAGTAAATAGTAGACGGAATGCCCACATATCTAGTCGCAGTTAACCAAAACAATCGCCTCGCGCCGTGCTAGAAATCGAAGGACGCCCAGCGTGAAGCACGACCGACACATCGCCTTTGCAAACAATAATTAATATCCTGGTTACTATTTTCTGTCAGCGCCCTCACTTCCTCCCTTACCATGGCCTCTACACCCAGCTCTGGTTCCTATGATCTTGCGATCGTGACACCCTCGGAAGACTATTCATTAAGGTCTTTCTCTCTTGCCCAGGGGAATATCCAGCAAACGTTCCTTGTATCAGCACAGGATGGGGCCTTCCTGGACCAGCAAAAGGCCTCTTTCTTGCAGAACCATTCGAAAGATCAGTCGATTCTCGCGTTAGTGTTTGCATTTTTACAGTTCCTCCTGGATGAAGATTGCCCACCAGCTCCCCTAGGGGCTTTCCTCGGCGCCATCGAATCTCAGTGCGTGAGAGACACGAATATCCACGACCTGGTTATGCCCGAGCCCGAGGCCAAGAATATTATACGCACCTACTACCGCGCACATGCGGTGGCAGGTCTCAGTCCCCGTCCAGCCCCCAGTGGACTCTTCACCACAACTAACAACGACGCGCACCGCATCTTGATGGCCTTCGGCGGCCAAGGATCTACGAATCTTGTCTGTGTTGACGAATTGGCCGAGCTATATTCTCTATACCAACCGTTACTTGAGCCGCTGATCGCATCAGTAGCGCCAGCCCTCGCAAGTTTGTCTCGGGATCCGTCCACGTCGCAGCACTACTTGGGTCGTGAGATTGACCTTTACTCCTGGTTGACCAACCCCGAGTCTCGTCCGGACCGGGCCTTTACAGCCACGGCCGCCGTCAGTTTCCCCATCATTGGCTTACTTGACATGGCCCATTATTACGTGCTGGGTAAATTACTCGACTCGGATTCCCCAAAGCGACTAAGGTCATCACTACAAGGCCTCACCGGCCACTCGCAGGGAATCATCGTGGCTGCAGCCGTCGCTCAAGCGGACTCGTGGGCGTCGTTTTTGGCGCAGGCACAATGGGCCATCCGCCTGTTATTTTGGATGGGTTATGAATGCCACACTGCCGCTCCGGTCTCCCCATTATCGTCCGCCGCCATCAGAGATAGTATTGAGCACGGCGAGGGATCCCCCTCATGGCTGCTTAGTGTCCGCGGCCTGCGATATCCTGCCCTTGATGCGTTAATCGCGGACTGTAATCGCCGGTTACCGGAATCTGAGCACGTGTCCATCGGACTGATCAACACTGAACGGAACCTGGTGGTAGCCGGCACTCCACGTTCTCTCCGAGGCCTATGTCTGCGGTTGCGAGAGATCGAAGCCGATGATGGACAAGATCAAAGTCGGGTTCCTTTCCGTCAGCGCAAGCCCGTTGTCCATCATACCTTCCTGCCTGTTAGCGCTCCATTCCATTCCAGTCACCTCCGTGCCGCTGCGGACCGCGTCAAGGCACGGTTTCCGGATGCCTCGTCGCCCAAGGTGGGCGATCTCCTCACTGCCGTCTTTCATACACGGACTGGCCAGGATATGCGCGAGATGTTCAGCCCATCGACCAACCTAATCCAAAGCTTGGTCGAGGCAGTAGCATGTGAGACGGTGGATTGGCCTGCAACGTTGCAGGTGTCGCGTTTTACGCCGCCCTCCCACATTGTGCTTCTCAGCAGTAGCCGTCTCAGTGATCTCGTTTCCGAAATTGTCGATGGCCGAGGAGTTCGCATCATCGCAGGGACGGTGCTAGCCCCAACAGACACCACTGCCCTGGGTGGTAAAGCGGAGTTACTAACCGCGAAGCCGTCACAGGCGCCGGTCCCCTGGGGGGACCTCTTCAAAGCTCGGCTGGTGGCGGGCCCAGATGGCAAGCCCGCACTCGAAACGCGACTCAGTAAGCTGCTGCAAGCCCCGCCTATTATCACAGCGGGGATGACACCCACTACGGTACACTGGGACTTTGTGGCTGCGGTGATGCAGGCAGGCTATCATGTTGAGCTGGCCGGTGGCGGATACTTTGACGCAGCTGGCATGACAGCTGCGATTGAGAAATTAGCGGTCCACGTTCCGCCTGGTCGTGGCATCACCTGCAATCTCATCTATGCCAGCCCTCATTCAATTGCATTCCAGATCCCCCTCATCCGCAGCATGATTCAACGAGGAATCCCCATAGATGGCTTGACGATCGGGGCTGGGGTTCCCTCGCTGGACGTGGTCAATGAATGGATCCAGACACTGGGTATCAAACATCTTTCTCTCAAACCGGGGTCTATCGCTGCCATCTATGAGGTAATTGAAATCGCTAAAATGCACCCATCGTTCCCGATTATTTTGCAGTGGACTGGAGGCCGCGGTGGTGGTCACCACTCCTGTGAGGACTTCCACGAGCCACTTCTGCAGACATACCGGGATATCCGCCGCTGTTCCAATTTGTATCTGGTTGTGGGCAGTGGGTTTGGCCAAGCGGACCAAATGCACCCATATATCACGGGTGAATGGTCGCTGCCATTCGGTCGTGCTTTGATGCCTTGTGATGGTATCCTCATAGGCAGTCGGATGATGGTCGCCCGGGAGGCGCACACATCTACGCAAGCAAAGAAGCTGATCTTAGCAGCTGCTGGAGTGCCCGACTCGGAATGGGAGCAGACCTTCAAGAAGCCCACCGGCGGAGTATTGACCGTTCAGTCGGAGATGGGCCAGCCGATTCACAAGCTGGCAACCCGTGGAGTTCGGCTGTGGCATGAGATGGACAGGACTATCTTCAGCTTGCCTCGGGACAAACGAGTTGCTGCACTCCTTGCGCGTAAGCCTGAGATCATACGTCGCCTCAGTGCTGATTTTGCCAAGCCGTGGTTTGGCTACAATGCTGCTGGTGATGCCGTTGACCTAGAGGACATGACGTATACTGAAGTTATTGCTCGTTTGATCCGGTTAGTGTATGTTAGTCACCAACACCGGTGGATTGACGTATCCTACCGTCAGCTCGTTTTGGACTTCACCTACCGAACGCTAGAACGTGTCTCCGATATCGTTTATGCGACGGATAAGCTTGACCTCAGTGAGCCTGAACAGTTCGTCGAGCAGGTGCAACAACTCTGCCCTGCCGCGACCACACGTCGTCTACATCCAGACGATGTCCGCTTCTTTCTTACAGCCTGCAAAAAGCGTGGTCGAAAGCCCGTCAACTTTATCCCAGCTTTGGATGAGGACTTCGAGTACTGGTTCAAGAAAGACTCCCTGTGGCAGTCGGAGGATGTGGATGCAATCATCGACCAGGACGCTGAGCGGGTGTGTATCCTCCAAGGCCCCGTGGCCGTGCAATACTCGCGTCGGGAAGACCAGTCAGCCAAGGATATCCTTGATGAGATCCACCATGGGCTTGTAGACCGTTTCGAGGAGGAGCGGCCTCAAAGGGAGCGGCCTCCGTTGGCCATATCGGAAGTGGTCTCATCCCAAATCACCGTGACGGAAAGCAACACCCATCGTATCATCCGTCCTGCATCTGAGAAACTGCCATCTGTCGAAGACTGGCAAGCATTCCTGGCCAGCCATGTCACGGGTGGCGTCCGAAGCGTTATCATGGCTGAGCAAGTCACACGAGGTTCCCAGAGACAAGGGAATCCTTTGCGCCGAGTTCTAGAGCCACGGGTTGGGCAATCAATCCAGCTACCCCTAGGCGGCAGTGATCTACTTCTAGTAGAAGATACGCAGAACCGTCCCCTAGTCCACATCAAGCCCAGTGGTGCTGAGGAGGTTGCTGTAGACTTCTATTATTATGACTTCCTGGAGACCCCTGCCGTTCTCCGATTCACGTACCAGTGCAATTCGAAGAGTCTTTCCTTGGTAGAGAATCTCGAGGGACGTGACGACCGAGTGAAATTGTTCTATGCTCATCTGTGGCGCGGTCGTGCCGATCTCAGTTCCCACCGGCTGAGTGACGTCTTTGAGGGCGAGGAAATCACCCTTTCGTCTGATCTTCATCGTCACCTTCACAATGCTCTCCGTCATACAGTCCCAGATGCCACTGCATCAGCTACAACAAACACCTTACCCCTCGAGGCCGCGATTATTGCCGCTTGGAAACCCCTTATGGAGCCGCTGTTTGTTGCAGAGCTCCAGGGCGACTTGCTCCGCCTCGTCCATCTTTCCAATAGCATCCGGTACGCTCCTGGCGCCACTCCACTGGAGGTCAACGATGTTGTCGCCACCAAATCGCAGGTGCGTGCAGTGACCATCAAGGAAACTGGCAAGACGATAAGTGTCGAGGCGCAAATCCTTCGGTCCAAGACGCTAGTGGCCACTGTGACTTCGGAGTTTTTCATCAAGGGATCGTTTTCCGATTACGAGACCACCTTCAGTCACCAGGATGAAGCCGCGACTGAACTAAAGGTGCAGTCCGCGATAGATGAAGCCCTTCTGCGAGACCGTGAATGGTTTCTCTTGGATGACCCTACACAGTCATTGATCAACAAAACCCTCGTCTTCCGTCTCCACACCGTGACCCGGTGGAAGGACCAATCTACCTTCGCTAGCCTGAAGACCACTGGATCGATCTACGCCAAGCATTGGAATGGCACCGTGCAGAGAGTGGGAAGCGTTGTATCCCAGCTGGCTGAATGTCATGGCAATCCCGTGATTGACTTCCTGCAGCGCAAGGGCACGGTGATCCAAGAGAAGGTGCCTTTGAAGCACCCAGGCCTGATCGATAACGGATCGAGGACCATCCGCTTACCATTCAATAACTCCCTCTACAGCTCCGTATCCAAGGACTACAATCCCATCCACACCTCCTCTGTCTTTGCACGTTTCGCAGACCTTCCCGGCACTATCACCCATGGCATGTACACCGCCGCCGTTTCGCGTGCGGTCACGGAATGTCTGGCAGCGGACGGTGAGACGGCTCGGCTTCGAAGCTTCTCCGCGTCCTTCGTTGGGATGGTGTTGCCAGGCGACCAACTCACGGTCCAGATCCGACATGAAGCCATGTGTCACGGGCGCATGGTACTCTCCGTTGCTGCATACCGAGAGGGTACCGATGAGAAGGTACTGCAAGGGGAAGCCGAAGTGGAGCAGCGAACTTCCGCGTACCTGTTTACTGGTCAGGGCAGCCAGGCACAGAGCATGGGAATGCAGTTGTATGAGTCGAGCCCGGTTGCTCGAGCAGTATGGGATGAGGTTGACCGCCGTCTCCTTGATCAATACGGTATGTTGTGTTCTAATCACCCACATCCCTGAAGACTCGCTGTTTCCATGGCTACGATGATCGTTATACGTAGGAAAATCCTTCAGAAGCTGACATTAACATATCTAGGGTGGTCAATCCTGAACGTTGTCCGTGCCAATCCCAAAGAGATCACCATCCACTTCCGTGGGGCTCGTGGCAGACGAATCCGCGACAACTACCTGGCGATGAGGACGGAAACCAGAATGCCCGACGGTTCCACAAGGCTCGAACCTATCCTTCGCGATCTTACGCCCAAATCGGAGTCGTACACCTTCTTCGACTCCCGGGGCCTGCTCTATGCCACGCAATTTGCTCAACCGGCTATCCTACTAATGGAAAAGGCCGCATTCGAGGATATGAAGGCAAATGGTCTCATCCAAGAGGGGGCTGCCTTCGCAGGCCACTCTCTGGGCGAGTACGGAGTCCTAGCCTCATTAGTTGACTTCTTGCCGTTTGAGATGATGATGAGTGTCGTCTTCTATCGTGGATTGGTGATGCAGTTCACCATGGAGCGCGACTCCAATGGACATACCGGGTTCTCTATGGTAGCCGTCAGTCCGAAGAGGGTGGGCAAATGTAAGTTTTGTTTCTGTTTCGCTCTGGCATTTTTCAGCAGACTCACACTGGCACAGATTTCGATGAAGCCATGCTACGCATCGTCGTGGACTTGATCCACCGACAAAGTGGCAATCTGTTGGAGATCGTCAATTTCAATGTTGAAGCCGAACAATATGTTTGTGCCGGACACGTAAGTCTCAGCCCATTACATTCCCCACATCATGCTCATGAATTCCAGGTCCGCAACATTTACGTCTTGACCGGCATCCTCGACCTTCTATCCCAATCCAGCACTGGCCCTCAGCTCGTAGACTCGCTCCGCCGCGCTGCAGATCCCACCATCACTGACGTAGCCAAAGAGATTGCCGTTCATCTTGAAAAGGCACCCCAATTGAATAACCCCACTGAATTGAAAAGGGGGCGAGCGACTATCCCATTGCAAGGCATCGACGTTCCCTTCCATTCGTCACACCTTCGCTCTGGGGTGTCTGTCTACCGACGATTCCTGGAAGAGCGCATCCAAGCAGAGAATGTACAGGTCGACCGCCTGGTGGGCAAATTTATTCCCAACGTCATGGGGAAACCGTTCGCTATTGATCGACCGTATCTAGAAGAGGCTGCAGCGGTCACGGGAAGTTCAGTGTTGCGGGAGTTGGCGCTAGCAGCATGATGTATTATTAGTAGTATCGAGATAATCAGAATGACAACTTTTATGATGATTGACGATGACGTATAACTTGTGCAAGCTTTTCCAAAGTATCAGCCACCGCCTTCCAACAGCCTGTCCTGTCTATGGCTTGGAAAGTATCCGGCTGTTGTGGAGGTAGGACAAAGTTAGGCTCCCATGGCGAAATTTGTCGAGAAACCCACAAAAGTTCTGCCTGATTCGGCGAACGGGACCCTCCGTCTGTCTCTCTGTAGGATTGTTGTTTGGATTATTGCCCCTGCCATATTTTCCTTCTTGGCTGTCAAACTATACAACTTACAACTTGACAACCCGCTTCAAGTTGAGCTACCGTCTGTATCCCAGGGCAACTCCAGTTCAGCCGGTTTCTTGCGGTTGCACCTCTGCAAAGGTCATCATTTAGTGTTTGTAACGGGGGTTTTGAGGGCTAGACTCAGCAACTCCCAACTTCAGGGGTCAGTTGAAGATTCACGTCTAGACCCATCACATGGCAAGCCACACCAGGCTGAGTATCGGTAAATACAGTCCGAAAATGCTCCGACACCCAATCATTGGCGGTAGAGCTGACCTTCTCGGTTATATACCAATGCTGACGATCAGCCGAGTTTCTGAGAGTTTGCAGATCTGCGGCCTCCCGTCTCAGCAAGCTTGGAAGGACATTGATCGATGAAACCCAGCCAGCAGGGGATGGGTTACTCGCATCGGAGCGTTGTTGTCCTCCGTGTATGGAGTGCCTAACATCCATGCTTCCCGGTTTTACTGGTCGGACATTTCTTCACGCGTGCATGATGCAGGTCTTTCACCATAAGCTTTACTTTGTTAGGAATTTCTGACTCATTTAGTTAGTTAGAGAAGGCATACCCTCAGATTGTGCTATGGTAAACTTCACGCGGAAAGGTAAGCCACTAGCATTCTTAAAGAAATCCTTCCATCGCGGCGCCTCCCGTGTTCGTCGTGGAAGCACAACAGCCCCTATATCTCGTATTCTTGGGACTAACGTGGCTGACGCGAAGGATGATTAGTTGCAGTAGTAGAGATAAATAACTGTCGAAGGCATCCCAGGATGATCGACGGGAGTTGTGGGCCAGGTCAAAGTGGAGCTCGATAAAAGTGGGCCAAAGAGAAAGCCGTATTGCTTATACCGTGGCCGACCTCGCCAAGCCATCCTCGGCTTACATTAATGGATGGTGAAGCTTTGCACTATATACGCAGTTCCTTGTGAGTTTTTTTGTCAAGGGCCTGCTCCAAAACTATCAATAATATTCATCAGACGCTCATCATGCATGTGTTGGTCCAGCATGTCCGTCTTCCAAACTTTCCAATCAGTGTTTTTGTCCATGCCAAATGCAGCCCAAATGCCTCGAATTAATAGGAGTGTCTCGTTCCAAGAAAAATCAACATCAAGACCAAAGAAAAACCTCCGTAGCTTCTCGTCTTTGCTCATGATATCAGCTAAGTCATCTTCTCCCTTCGCTTTCAAGAAGCGAGCTAACGCATGATCATGGACAGTTAAGGACGATACGCCGTTGTAAATCTCGCCCATTTCAGCGGTCACCAATGAGGGTCCAAAAGCTTCATTGGCAGGAACGACTCGAGCCATTTGCCAATCGATGACCCTGACAATATTCAGCTCGTCATCCACCATTAAGTGGTCTCCCTTGTCATCCACGTGCTTGATGTAAAATTGCTCCGTCGTTTCAATATTACGGTTTGCTGTGGATGCAAGATTCGGGATCTGGGATTTCAAGAATAAAAACACCAAATAAGCATTCACTGGAAAAGATGGGAAAAGCTGACCATCAGCGATGAGGGCCATGTTCTGCTCTACAAATGACGTATAGTAATCTTTGGCAGTAGCGAAAGGCCCAGAAGGGCTCAGAACAAGAAATCGTTCGCTGGCGACGGCTGAAACTATTGGTTTTGAAGGCGAAGGGCCTGGGAGAAGAGATCCGGCCTTGGAAAATGGATGACGCTGCAGCTCAATTAAAATATCGGCCAGTCCATTCCACAACCTCTCCTTGTCGTTGCCATCGTTGGAACGCTTCCCATGTGGCCCTTGCATATTCCAAGTCCTGCCAGCCATCTCTTCCATAAGGATATAGCTGACACCCACTTTGTTATTTGTGTCACCTGCAATTCCATAATCAAAGGCACGAGGAGCAGGCACTGTAGTCGTTTCGGGAAATTTGAGGGTGGCATATTCGCTGCGAACAAGGTAATCGATAAGTAGTTGAGGAATACTGCTATTCATTCGAGGCACCCGGATGAGCCAAACAGAGGCATTCGCGGGGAAGCGAATGCGAGCATGATAGTTGGCGCAGCCCATGAGGGCTCCACGTCCCCACGGAGGTGGGTGATCGATCTCGCATTCGAGACCGCCATTTAGTTCCAAGGCTCGCTCGCAAATAGCAACGTCATTTATTCTCGCTCGAAGATTTTCACTTCGACATGTATATTGACTTCGAATTCATTGTCTGGAAGGGGCTAATAGCAGTCAGGCCTGAGTCAAGTCGAGGGCAAGTGCATGGAATATACCGTGTCCTCGCAGGGATGAGACGGCGGGGTACAATGGGTCACGCAGAACTGATGATTACATTGCTCACAGGGACCAAGGCCCCGGATACTTGGTCGCACGCAACCTGCGACATCACAAGAAAAAAATCGGTCTGGCATGGATGCTCTGGTGAATTTATATTTTATTATCTATATATGACCGCCATACAATACTGTGGCCAACTTATAGCAGTTTCATGTTGGTAAAACGAGTGTAAGTATGTACATGTTTTTCTATGTACAAAAAGCACCGATCTCAAATCTAGGCCTTCAAGTTAGCCTTTCCCCGCCCCAAACGTTCCACAAACTGCGGACCAAAAAGGATGCTGGTTTGAGCAGAATGGGTTAGTTCTCACTATGATATTTTCTTTAACCAATTGAAGACCCTAGAGTATTCTTAGCGATCCTTTCCAGGAGTTTTATTTACCTCAATAGAGGAAGCTTACCAATAATATTTGTTGTTGAACCTTTGTTATTCAGTACTTTCGATGGGCGGTATTAAAATGGTGAGGTTATTAATGGAAGTCACTCTCAGGTCAAATGCTCATGGAAAGGTCATTTAAATCCCCGGTTTGGGCCGAGTCTGGGTGTACACTAGCGGCTTCTTCCGGGATAAGTCTCAGTGCCTCAGGCATCGCACATCTCATTTCTCTGTGTCTTCCCCACTGCTTACTTAACCACTAACTAACTACGACGTCCCAACTTGGGACTGTGCGCAGGTCCATGAGTTGATACCTGAATCTTGTGGTAGCCATACTCTGCTCCCTGTCAGATCCTCCCAATACTTATATTTTCCTGCGTCCATATCGCGCCGACTCCCTACTATGGATTAACCCCACCGATAGCGCGCCCCCGAGTCCCCTCGGTCCTTTTTTGCTTCTTGTGAACCTTCCTCCCCTCCCCGACCCGTTTTTGCATTTCTCCATGACGGCCCGGACGCCTAGCAGGGCGACTGGTGCCCCGGATGATGCAACTCACACCGCCCGAGACCAGACGCAGCAGGATCAGGGGGAACGGAGGGAATCGCCAGCCTTACCCAGTCTCACCAACAAGAAACGCCCGCGGTCTCAACCAGACACCACCTCCAGTCCTGCCTGCAACCAATGTCGCACACGAAAGATCCGCTGTGACCGACAGCAACCAAAATGCTCCAACTGCCGCCGGGCGGACGTCGAGTGCGACTTTGCCACTACCCCGAAGCGCGTCGACCGCACCAAACAATTGCTGAACGATTTCAACGGTGTCGTTGCCCGACTAGACCGCGTTGACAACTCACTGGCGAAACTATCGGAGCAGCTGCAACAACAGCAGCCATGCCGATGCTCTCATTCCCCTGGCCCATCGCAGGTCGATAATCCGTGGGGAGCGCCCGAGCCCGCAGCCATATACACCACTTACACCCCGAAGAGCTCCACCTCGTGTCGATCCCCCCACCTGATGGAGGTCGACAGTTCTGAAGAGCACGATCCAGAGAATCCCCACGGCGATCTGGTCGACTTCGACCAGGGTGGCCAACGCCTGCTGGACTACCCGGCCGCACTGTCACTGTTTAGAAACCTGCAGCGCCAAATCACCCGGCGCCTGACCAAGGATGTGCCGCACGGGTCGGACTTGTGGCAGGTGGTCGCCCAACAACCGGGGTTCAAAGAGAGTTTGGAGTTTCAGCTGGAGCGGTTTCCCTTTGGCGGCCAATGTCACGAACCTGTCATCGTGAGCGATCACCGACCCATCAGTACACCTCCGCGCTACCTATTGGAGCTATCTTTAGATGGCTTCTTACGCCATATCAATATCCATACGCCCATTTTCAACGATTCCGCTCTAGAGAAAGCCATCGATACGCATTACCAGTCTCTGTCAGCCGGGAACAGCGATGCGTGGGCACTCACTTTTACCAATATCATTATTCTGACTGTGGCCCTGGATGCCCGTGTCGCTCGCGCAACCGCCTCCCATCTGGTTAGCATGAACGATGATATGCTCCCTTCTTTCCTGAAGAATTGCGACCGAGCGTTGGCGGACTTGAACCGGTTTACTGGGCCATGTGCAATCAATGTGCAGGTGCTCTTGACTCTGGTAAGGACGGTCATTAAATCCCTAGAAGATGAAGCGTGGGGATGAAAAGACTACCAGGTGGCTAACCGTTGATACCAGGCTCTCGTGGCTAGGGAATTTTATAGTAGCGTGGTCTTTGAAAAGGTCTGTCAGACAGTGTGCCAAGTGGCCCGCTCCACGGGTCTCCATAGGGCTCACGGGGCACGAAGCAAGAGATGGGAACAGATGCAGGAGCGAGAACGACTCTTCTGGGTGGTCTATACCATGGACAAGCAGCGGGCCTTCCTGACAGGGCAGCCCTGTGATCTATACTTGTTCGACTCCGATATCCAATTAAGAAGCTGCGGGGAGCGTGCACCATTCCCGCTGCGGCTCAACGCCGCCTACGTGCATATGATGACGATCTGGGAACAGATTTTCATCAATCTCTATTCTTCCCGAGCTGCCCTGGCCGGCGCGGCCGATCGAAGCCGGCAGGTCCAGCAGCTGTGGGGTTCATTGAATGAATGGAACATCAAATACCATGCGCTCCTAAGCTCGCCCATCCTTGAGAAGATGGCTGACTTGGCGCCCATGCAGCTTGAGTTGAAATACTGTCTCATGGTGAGCCAGGTCCTCGTACATCGCTGTGACTGCCACGCACGCTCCCAGCAAAGGTATCGGGATCCCGCCCGGAATGCTCTCAAACTCATCAGCCAGGTCGCCGGGGAACACCATAGTATCACGCTCGCACGATGTGCGGTCTTAGCCAGGTTTGTTGTATTCTGTCCAGGCCCCCACCCAGTTGCTGACCCTGACTAAGGATGTTTCGGAACTATCCGCTTGTCGCCGTCCATGATCTCTTCTCTTGCTGTCTTCTGGACGGCGAGCCTGACAACACGGAGGATATACAACTCATCCATGAGACTCGCCGCCATCTCGAGCTGCTCCACTATGCGGACTTTCCTCGGGCGTACTTTGCCCGACTTGAGGTCGGGTTGAGATGGTGCACCGACATGCTGGATACCATCAAAGATTGCTTGTCCCGCTCTGCGGCAACCGGCGACTGGGGGCCAATGGATGGCTCTTCCACCGGCCTCTCCGACCGCACGCCCCCGTCAGAGTCTGAACTCTCGTCGATACCTCCGGACGCGTGGGCCTCACTGAACCTTCCGATGGGCCGCGACGAGATCCTTTGTGGGCTTAGCCCTTCAGTGCCCCCAGAGGGATTGCTGGACCCGGGATTTCCCGCTTTTGGATTGACCACGTCGTCTACTGGTGACGGTACCGTCCCTGCATTCACGCATGCTGATAATCCAGCAGTGACGATGCAACCATCGATGTGGGTACCCGCCGAAGTACCCTGTACCTCGTCTGAACCACTTTTTGACCCCGAGTTTACCCGAAGTATAATGTCATGATAGCACTTTTTTATTTGGCCACTATTCCTTATGTCACGACCCAGGCGGCTTTTTTTTTTTATTTCGCACGTTCATCATTATTTCACATCCATTCCGAATGTACTGTATATGAGTTTATGATACCTATCCTTTAGAGCGATGTCGATAACCTACCCCAGATTCAGTACCGATGTGTGACAAAAGCGTTGGCCATCGCGGCTCTAACATCAAAATATATATACCCGTTTGAACGACTGAAAATGCCACTACAGAATACAATGTGTTTAATAGGACTTCATGAGTAAAAAAATCGATATCATTTGACTATGACATATCCAAGTTATTCCTCGGGCCAGAACAACATTCATATCATATTTATTGGAAACACTCAGCAAATTTTCGGTGCCATTCGATGCCTTCCCTCGATTGAGGCCCAATGGGCATGTCTTGTTATGGAGACCTAGTTCTCGACATGATAGGATTGGCCTAGCTAAATGCCTCCCATGGCCACTTCGACGTAGTAATATTAATTCATAGTGAACGTCTATAAGTGGAGCTGCCATTTTAGTGGTATGTACGGAGTATTCTGTACAAGCTTCAGCAACACATGCCCGAGGCACTTACTAGTAGTACTACCGCCGCCTTCGTTCACTTATAGGTTGGTTCTGCCGGCATTATGGAGATAAGAGCGGCGAAGTAGTCGGTGAATGTACTTGGGGCATATCTTTTAATCGGCAATGTGTCTTGCCGTGCACTTTATTCATTATTAAATTATGCTCATCACTAGTACTTTCTTGGGGTCATATCAAACATTTTGCAAACCAGATAATGCCAGTCTAAACTGAAAAGAACACAAAAGGAAAACCCCGAAACCGGGGCAGAGACAAAAAAAAAAAAAGGATGACGGACAGGAGAGTTCGAAATAGCTGGTCACCAACCCAGCAGACGAACCAAAGTTGTCCTTACGTGTGCTTGCTATTCTTGGACCAGGACCGAATCCGAGCACCGTAGCGATAGAAGAGCACCGGAATCGGGATCATCGCAATACTGATGAATCCGAGGGTGCTCGATGCCCAGGCAACGCCAAGATTGTGATACATGAACGGCCCAAAGAGGGGGAATCCGGCGCCAAAGAAGCTACGCACAAACGTGTTGGCACCGATCGCGCTGTTGGCGATGGTCGGGTACACGTCGACCAGGTAGTTCAGACACTGCACGAAGACCATGTACATGCCTGTGCCGACGGGGGCACTCCCGATGACCATGCCCGCCCAGTGGATGTTGGGATTGGACGTCCAGGCGAAGATGAAGAGACCGACGGGGAGCAGACATCCTCCGGCGATCATGAGCGGCAGTCGTTGCTCGGGGACTACTGCTTTGTTCCCGTCGTAGTTGCGTCGCGTTTGTATGACCACAATGGCGCAGCCGATCAGAATTCCGACCATCATGCCGATATATGGGAGGGCGCTGATTCCTAGGGACCAGCCACGAACTTCCCGGAAGGCGATGGGATACGAGACGAACACGAGGTATAAGATGCCATAGATGAAAGCCTAGTACGTTTGTCAGGAGATGAGTGTGCCAATGTTCTATAGCGGGTTTCCTTACCTGGTAGATGGTGACCAGGAGAAGAATCGGTTCGGTAACCAAAAGCGCTGTGTACCGTCAGTAAGTCTGGAGTCGCACGAGGAGGAGTTTACTAACCAAATGGTCTCAGCAAAAAGATGACGAAGATGTCTTTGATTCCCTTTTGCTTCCCGTCAAACACCGTGTGGACGTCCGGGTTGCCGGCCTTGCGGAGGGCTGCAGCCCTTTTGCGCAAAATGGACCCGGCAAAGGTCTCAGGCAGTCCAAAAACTACCAGAATTGTACATGACCCGCCCATGATGCAACTGAGCCACTGTGTGAACCGCCATCCCAGATAGCTTTCCACGATAAAGTTTCCCATCAACGGGGCCAACACCGGACTACCAAAGATTGTGCCAATACAACATGCCATTGCCACACCTCGCTGCGCGGGGTTCCACATATCCACCAACGAACCTCCGACAAGTGACAAGGGCGCCGCACCGAAGACTCCCGTGAGGAACCGCCCGATGAGAACCGTTTGCAGATTCTTTGCCACGGCCACGGGTATGCAGAAAATGGTGAAAAGAGCCATACCGATGACCATGGGCCATTTGCGGCCGAATCGCTCGGACAAGGGACCCCATACAGGCGGACCAACAGTGTAACCCTATCCAGTCAGCATTCTACTCAGACGGGAAAAAGGGATGATGGATACTACCTACCAGCAGGAACAAGCTGATTCCAAGTGTCACAACCGTACTCCCGACATGGAATCGCTGCGCGATTTGGCCGCTTCCGCTGCTGAAGATACTACTGGCGATACATGTGCAGAGATTCCCATAGACCCAGATGGCTGTGACGAATGCCCGGTATCCGAAGGACCAGTTTTGGGGATTTTCTGGATCATCTGGTCCATTCCAGGTGACTAGGTTTGGGTCTGTCTTGGGTTCGGCGTTTGAAGGAGCTTTCTGGCTTTCGATGTCGGTAGGCTCCGATGATAGTCGACTACCCGGATGAGGAGAGGGTGGAGAGTCTGGAGAGACTACAGGCAACCCTGCTACAGCCATTGGGGACGAATATGTCGAGGATGAAAATTAGAATAGGTAGGGAGGAAAGGTTTTCGACTCGGATCAAGTATGGTTCACGGCCCCGCGTATGAAGAACAAATCTAAAAGAAAATAAAGCAAAAACCACCAAATTAATAAAAATAGGTGAGCGGAAGGATTCAATCCAGAATTAACCCTTCCTTGTCATGAGAATAGTGTTTCTGGTCCTCCTCCAGCCTTTGTCTTGGCAACGGATGGACAAGTACTATATACTCCCATCAGCTCTGGAGATCGTCCCGTACACCGCGTACGTACGCGGTGCTCGGCCGCCGTACCCCGAGCCATTAATCATCGGGCTTGTTGCTCCTTCGTCAGCATTGTGAGTGTTCCATCTCCACTTGGTCAGAGTCAGTTGGGCATGGTAATCATACCATTACTAAACTGTTAAATGAATAATTGGCTCCCCTTTCAAGGTTCAACTGAATGATCATGCTACATTTGCAACTTGCCGACAGACCGTGAGGGCTTTGGTGAAGCACGTGACGCGAACTGTCGGCGCCCTCATCCGCTCTTTAGTAAGCATCTCACTACTCCATGTCTACAATCTATTTGGTCTGAATTCAGTTCTATTGTAAAGTTGGGGTTAATTGATTTGGCATGAGTAGAATGACATGGAATCTCTTCACTAGAATTTCATATTTCAAGTAGCTTTGTAGTTTTCTAGACAGATAGTATTATAGCCCCAACATAGCCCTAACCCCGACTCGTGTCGCTATACAAAGTGAGATGTGCAACACAGCAACAGGCAACTGCCAACTACCATGGATTTGTATCTTCAACTGTTCCAAATCTTTCCACCTCACAGCTGCAACACGAGGGTCCAGAGGACGGGCCGCAATAGCAGAGATAGCCAAACTCGGTTGAGATATCAAATTTGGGGTTGAACAGCCCACAAGGATGCTCAGAATGCCAGGCAATGTGGTCTAGCTTGGTGATCTATACCCGAGAAAGGATAGCGTAAAGGTACTCAATGTTACTTCTAGTCGTCTTGTGGGAAATTAGAGATTACCAATCGTATATTACCAATCCTGGATGGCCACTGAAGGCAGGACTAATTGAAGCAGAACGGATTTCTACTGTACTCAAGTGGCCAGTGGACCTCCGCCGCTGCAAGGGCCCAGATTAGGCTGAAGAGATAAATATTGCCTGAAATTCAAAATCTAGATTATATTCTATTGCTAATTCGTTGACATACTAATCATGACTGCTTCCTGTAAATATCATACCACGTGTGCTACAGCTCACCGCTGATCAATGCCAACAATTCTGACACATCAGCTGAAGTCTCCAAAGACAAAACCGAGTTCTCAATTCTCTGCAGTCTCTCCGAGTCAATCACGGAGCTCGCCAGCTTGCGCCACTTCTCACGGATCTCCTCATCCGTGATGGGCGGATCGAAACCTTTCGGCATGGCGACCACATCCTCCACGGTCTCCCCATCGTTAAACTCGACCACGATGCGGGCCCCGCAGAGATGACCCGGCTTGTCGAACTCCGAGCTATGGACACAAGTCGTCTTGTCGATGAGACTCCACACAGCATCACTGTCCAAAGCATGAGGCTCGAACTGATCGAGCAGCACCTGTCCATACACCAGCTGCGCGGCACCAATGTACGCCGCGTTCATCTGGCCGCCCGTCGCAGTCAACGGCCGCTCCTCCGGGGCCCAGCCATCGTGGGCAAACACCGGCTCGGAAAGGGAAACCGTAATGCGACGAATATTCTGTAGCTGGTCCACGGCAAATCGGTCAGGGTAGTTCCGCTGGAGCTTCTCCAGGGCTTCGATCTGTCCGTGACAGCCGCCGACACAGGCATGCAATTTCACGCGGATATTCTTCGTCTGCCACTCCGTCCCCAGGGCAGTCGTTACCTCGGCAGGCTTATACTGCGGACTCCGGCCGTTTCCTTGTGTGAACATGGTGAGAAACCCACCATAGCTGCGGTCGAAGACCTTCTTGATTCCCACGTAGCCGTCGCGAGCCAAGAGCGCGCCGAAGAGCCCGTTGCGAGCGGCAAACGCGTGCTGTACCCGTTTCACCATCCCCTCATACTGCGCTGCCATCAGCCCGCCCGCCTGCGTGCAGGCGATCCCGACCGCGGACTCGGTGTCATCCGGACTGAGTCCCAGTAACTTTGACGACGCAGCTGCCGCTGCTGGGGAACCGAAGACCGGGCCTGAATGCCATCCCCGTGAAAGCAGATCCGCGCCGTACATGGCGGATCCGACTCGAGGTCCCGTTTCGAATCCCACTATAAGGGCAACGAGGAAATCGAGTCCCGAGACGACGCCCTTCCTGTGTCCTTTGGACTGCACTTCCGCTGCGGCGAATAATGCAGGCAAGAGGACACTGGCGGAGTGGAGTGGTGCGGCACTGTGGTAGTCATCTAGCTCTACGGCTTGGATGAATGAGCCGTTGAGAATGGCCGCCGCTTGCGGGCCGTACCGCTATGTACAATTAGTCATTAATTTATTGTCTGCATATTGGATGAGATATACCCTCTTGTAGCCTATCACACTACAGTATCCTTCCGGTTCGTAGTCATCAATCGCCTGGGCGGCTTGCTCGGACCACGGGACGTGAGATCCGACCAGGCCACAGGCGATGCCGTCGAGCAGGAGGTGTTTGGCTCGTTGGAGGACATCTGCAGGGATGTCTGACGGCTTAAGGTCTGTCACCCAGTTGCAGAGTTCTGCGGTGACGTTGCCTTCTGGCGTGGAGTCTGTGACGGTCATTGTGTGTTGATCGTAGTGCTGAATACAGGGAATATGCACTTTCCCTCTCTCATTGGGCAGTAGAGGTCTTACATAAATAGAGGTGTAAGCGGCCCCCTGACCCCGAGACAGTTCGTAGTATTTCCTCAACGCGGGTCCTCGGGGGCGTACGCCTTCTTTTCGCGGACCGGCGTCCGAGTCGCGGGAAACATGGCGTTTCTTGAAGTCGAGCAGAACGAGAGTGTATGCAGATTGCGGGCGTCATCCGCCGAAGGTCAAGCAGTGAGGATAGTTTAAAAAGTAATGTTCACCAGACAGACAGGAGACATTGTGACAGATTCACTCATCCTATGGAACAGATTCAAAGATGCTCTCCTATACTAGCCACTGTTTGCAGACACTGCTCGGGGTCGCCTCCCTGCCCTACCGGCAATACCTGGGGTACTCCAGCCCTCAAGCACCCCTTCAAGCAGCGCAAAGCGGACCCCCAGTCACCACGCTCGTCTCGTCGTGCGCGGGGTTCAGCTACCCGGAGGTTGCCTGCATTGATCGATACGGATCGCTCCTCCAGGGCGAGTTCGAGCGCAAAGTGCGTAACGTGCTTGGCGACGCCGACACCTACATCTCCACCAATGCGCCACAGGAACCAACCTTCTCCGACCTGCTCAATGCCGATTTCCTGGTGTGGAACCAGTCGGCGGCGAAGGCCATCCTCGGTCCCAACCCCAGTGTCGAGTTCATGTTCAGTATCGAGGACTGCTCCCACGAGGCTCCCGTGTACGTCCCCACTACTAACGAACTGTACTTCTCCCGCTTACAGCAAGGATTCCTGCCTCAACTGGTGATTAACTTGAATAATGATCCACCCACCTTGGAAGAGAAGCTCGCCCAGCCACCCATCTACGCAGCCACGGGGGCTCGATTCCGCGACGGGCTGCTCTACCTCGCCACGATAGGTGGAAACGAGTCACTTGCGGGCTACACCTTCCGGCCAGGTCTGTATACATTGAACCCGACCACCGGGGAAACCCAAGCTCTCTTGAACAACTACTACGGGTATTATTTCAACGCAGTGGACGATCTCGACATCGATCACGAGGGTCAGATCTGGTTCACCGACAATGGTAATCCTTTTCCCCCTCCCCTATTCTTCCCTCCTCTGTCAATCTAGATAGTTAATCTGTTCTACAAACAAGACTACGGCCGCCCATGCCAAGTAAACACCTACGCCCCGCAAATCAACCCAGCAACCTACCGCTTCAATCCCAAAACCGGGCTCGTAACCATGGTCGACGACTCCCTCCTCGAGCCCAACGGCCTCACCTTCTCCCCGGACAACAAAACCGTCTATCTCACAGACACGGGTGCCGGATCCGCCATCATTGATCCGAACATCTACCCAGCTCCGCACATCGCCTACAACTCCACGCGCAAGGGCCGCACCATCTACGCGTACGACGTGGCCCCATCGCGCAAGGCGCTGCTGAACAAACGACCCGTCTACCTTTCCATGGAGTATGCACCAGATGGAATCAAGACGTCGCGGGAGGGATATCTTGTCTCGGCGACGGGCAAGGGCATCGTGGTTTTGACGGACGAGGGCGAGCCCCTAGTGCGCGTGCAGACTAATTTCACGGTGATTAATGTTGCGTTTGCGGGGGCGGATCGGGACGAGCTGTGGGCGATTGGGAAGGGAGGTGTTGCCAGGATTCGATGGGGGCTGAAGGGATCTTACGCTTAAAATCTTCGTTCATGACTTTGGGTCGCGTTCTGTTCGGTTAATATTGGTTTTGATGACATTTCATGTTAGGCGTTCCTTTTTCGTTCAGTGAGATTTCAAGTTGTTTTTCTTTTTTTTTTTTTTATCAGCGAAAGAGATCGAAAGAAATATAGAGATCTTTATTATCCCTGAACAACAGGTGCTTTTCCGTTCGCTTATTGTAGTAGATGGTGGACGAACACTGTGCATTTAGGGTTGGTATGTTCCCTAACCCCGCGCCAGAGGACCGCGTACACGGACTCGTTCTATACGATAGATCAGATCGTTTCAGCTAGATTGAGCACTGTGCTCCGCTGGGGCGGAGTCAGCCCCGCCGGAGATGATATGATGCTTGTACAGACGGTTCAATTAGATACGCCGCGTGGAGGCAAACCCTCGGAGAAGATATGTTGCTTTGCATACGGCGGAATTCCGAACGTTCGGGTAGAGTTAGACCGTCGGAGATGATTTGATGCTTGGTATTAGGACTCCCGACCTAACTAAGATACCTTAATAAAATTATACTCGCGCAGATAAGTGTCCACCAGTCTCCGATGATCATACAATCCCGGACCTTCTTTCGCCCGCTGCCTTTCCCAGGCCCCTCGTAGTGGATGTTATCCAGAACATCATCCAGATGAATGACCCTGCTCTCACCGCTTTGTTGACCGCCTCTTAATTGCCGGGTTTTCTATAGCGTGGTGAAAGATAATGAATTTCTTATTCTCTTTGTAGCTTCTGTATATCAAGAATGTAGGTTTAATATCTTGTCTTTAGGTGTTTCGTATAATAGTTCACTGACTCTGATTAATAAAACGAGAAAACATTGCAAGTTTAGTATCTATTGACTACTAAGTTCTT
Source organism: Aspergillus pseudonomiae (assembly GCF_009193645.1). Lineage (NCBI taxonomy): Eukaryota > Fungi > Ascomycota > Eurotiomycetes > Eurotiales > Aspergillaceae > Aspergillus > Aspergillus pseudonomiae. The sequence continues at coordinate 74,522 of NW_022476038.1, read as the reverse complement.
TCGCATACATCTGCGACGCACGTAGCAATATATATTTCTGGTAGCACGAGACGTAGTAAGTAGTACGCATTCTGAGGACTTTCCCCTTGAGTAATATCGACAAAGAACTAGAAAGTTGAATCAATGGCTGTACACTACTTTCACTGTAAAGCATATAGAGATTAGGACCTCAGTGTGGTAGAACCACGCTTGAGCTCACCCGTAGACTGTAATATGATGACGTTATACTTCTATCAGGACGATCTACTATCTGTTATCTCTAGATAGCCGCGAAAGCGGTCAATCAGGTGGTAAAATAGGTCTATCATGCGGAGTGACGTCATGCTGTAAGTGCTCCAACTGCTTCTCGGTCTAGACTCTACATGTACGGTATACGTATTCAACATCTTTAGATGGAGCGTTAATTTGGGTCATATTTGATAGAAACCATATAATTCACAATATAATATTCCTCTTGAATGTACTCCGTACAAGCATATCTAATAAACCATTTCTCTTTCTTCATAATCCCATTCTCAAAAGACCAAGAAAATAACAATCAGTGCTTCACCTCACCCAAGGACTCGCCCAACGCTTGGCCATTGACAATGACCGGCTTGGCATCCATGGCAATATACAAGGCGCGCGCAAACTGCGTCTTGCTCGGGTTGCGCCAGCAGTGGTTGGTACCTCTCTGCACGGCAACATCGCCCCTCTTCATCAAACGCTTCTCGCCGCCCTCCACCTCGAGCTCGAGCTCGCCCTCGATGACCACTCCGAAGTCAACGGTCACCGTGCGATGCCACATGGGCTCACAGCCCGGGTGGTAGTCGACGTAGCGCACGACGGCGCCGCCGGGGATCATGAAGGGAGGGTGGTTGACGAGGTGTTCTTTGTATTGGTTCAGGTCGGCATCGTGGCTGAGGGGAGCGGGAAAGCTGCCGAGCGTGTAGGCGAGGAAGAAATCGACGCCAATGTTGGTGCGTTCCCATTCGATTGGCTCGGGGACTTTGGTCTCGAAGGTGGGGGTTCCGTCCTCCTTGTGGGTCGTGATAAAGCGGTGGACTTGGGGGAAGTCTTTCTCAGGAAGGGAGCCCATTTTGAAGTGTGGTGTTGGGTGGATTGAGGGGTTTTTTTCTTGAGGAGTTGAGTAATTGGGTAATTGATTGTTTGCTTGTGGTGAGTTGAATTGGATTGCAATCCTTGGGATGTTATTTATGTCTCCCATGGTTTGCACGGTGTCGGTCGTCGGAGGACGATGGTTCGGAAGCTTGTTGTCTGCTCGGCGGCGATTGAACCGTGGGCGGAGGTCGGCGCCCGAGCCCCGCATGCCTTATGCAAGCATTGACGTGGGTGAGTAATCCAGGACCGTTGCTCATGTAATTCGTATTAGCTGAGAAATCTTTTTCCTTTGTTTGTCATTTCTTGTCACTTTATGATATTTTAGTTTAGTTATTATGCTGCCGTCTTCTGAAGTCCATGTTGGGAGGGGTTTTCTATCGCTGAGGCTTTCTTAGGGTTTAGGGTTTCGCTGCCCACGTCCGTCTACTACTCGACGTCAGCACTCTACTTTTCCTTCCCTCTTAAATAACCTCCTGAAAATGCTTTCCAAGGATCCTTCCTGATCGCCATGGTAGAATGGCCCCTGATTGATGGACCTTGGTATCTACCAACCAAATTTAGCCCTCAACCAACAAAACACAATGGCTACCGAGTTGATTTGTTTCAATACTACTCTAGTGCTTATGCTTGGAAAAAGTCAAATGAGAAAGCCGGTGACGGTATAATTGAATCTATGGAAAAGCATCTCCACCAAAAGGTATCCACCTCCATGAGGAATGGATCAAGAATAGTCTGACAAAAATCTAAAAATATCTATGAAAGAAGAAAAGAAGGGGAGCGAAAGGAAGAAGAGAAAAAAAGAAAAAAAAAAAAAAAAAAAAAAAAAAAAAAAAAAAAAAAAATAGAAAAACAAGGAAAAAAGAAGAAATTTACATAGGAAAGGAAAAGGAGGGAAAGAAGAAAAACAATCACAAATCCCACTCTTACTGCAGAGCAGGGCCAGTCAAGTTCAGCTTGGCTCGTGCCACAGCGCCATGGCCAACAATCCACAGCTCATCCAAGTTCTTACCACCAAAGACCGTGTTCACAGCTGTGAAATTAGTCTGGATGCTCACCACTGGTGTGCCAGTGGGATCAAGGATATCGACGCCATGACCCGCGCCGGTAATCACATATCCGTTGCTAGCCACCTTCAGACCGTCAGGAACGAAGTCCTTCGCGGTATGGATCGGTCGGCGGTTCTTGAGGTACGAGCCGTCCTCGCTCACATCGAATGCGTAGACTGTGCGTCGGTTGGTGGAGTTGTATTGGAGCGATGGCACCTCGCTCAATGGCACTTTCGGGTCAATCATGGTGACACCGGCGTCAGTGTCCGTGAGGTACAGTGTTTTGTAGTCGGGAGAGAAAGCAACACCATTGGGACAGTGCAGTGTGTCATCGACGATCTTGACTTCCCCGGTTGCTGGGTCGTACCGATAGACTGAGGCCTGGACCTGAGGGGCGAATGTTGAGGTACCGAAGTTGCGGGCGAGGACTATAGCTGAATCAGTATGGACGCAAATGAGATTCCAGGACCAGGAACTTACAAGGATCACTAAACCAGATGCGACCGTGCTGGTCGATATCCATGTCGTTGGCCTGGATGGAAAGTTAGCTCGTGAAATCCACTAAGCGTGTATCGGGTACTGTCGGTGGGCATGCTTACCTGGTTGAAGTACCATCCAAAATAGTTGTTGACTTCAATGGTCGATTTGCGGGTTTTGGGATCCACCGAGTAGATTCCAGGATGATAAGGACCCCCTTCTAGAGTGGAATTGCCACCGCCAACAGAGAAATAGATCTTTCCATTCCTGTAGCGGGCCCCGGATGGAGCGTACATAGGTGGGTCGGTCAGAATTGTTGAGAGGGTAGGGGAATCGCCATCTAGACTGATGACCTTCTGGTGGAGCTCCCCTCTACCTAATTCAGAGAACCACACCTCGTTGGTGTCGGGGACGTATACGGGGGCCTCGTGTCCGCCAGTGGAGACGGTAAACATAATATCATACACCGGGTCGGATCCTAGGATCTCGCTACCACGCTGTTGGTCCCAGACGAGGAATGTGGCTTTGCCAACCTGCTGGAACGAGTCGTCACCGGACACCTCGGTCGACGTGTAAGTGTCCACGCTACTCATGTCGGTGCTGGCCTTGCGGTAGAAGTCAAGGGGCATTTTCGATGCATATCGGTACATGCAGGCGACACGTGGGAAGCTGTAGCCGGTGCAGGCTTGAACCAGGGGGGTGGAAGTGTTCCCGGCAGATGCTAGCGGGGCTATGCATAGCGCCAGGGAAACCAATCGCAATGATAGATGCATGATGAAACACGTGGGAGTTTCGCGGAAAGTTCTTGAGATACACACTGGAGGAGTTGATGTTGATACTACCCGAATGAGCTGAGAAACTACCCACTACTTATACTTCGTCTTCTGTCTCCTGAATGACAGACTCAGGTCCAGCTGAAGTATAACACTGCCTTCCAATCTCCTGTTGGGGGCCGAATCCTTCATTATCTTACGTTCTAGATGAGATGCGTCGCGGCTCGAGCACTATGTTAGACTCGCGCCAATGCATCAACCACATGGCAGTCCACGTTGTGCCAGGGGCTAGACAGGGGTGGCCTGAAATGCAGAAATCCTGCAGGATTCTGCAGGATTCTGTGACACAACTCAAATTAGGCTGACGATTCGCGATGCGTGGCGTCGGAGGAAGTAGGTTGTTCGGAGAAAGTATGTCGTTCGGAGCAACGACGCCGCTTCGTATCCGCGTGTCGCTCGCCGAGACCCCGTCCATGACGCTCCGCCCTACGCAGGTCCACCAAGCTCGTTGAACGTACGCAAAGACACAGAGTCCGCGTATGGCACTCCCCAATGTAGCCTCATCGCGCAAAGAGACATGCTGACATGCAGACATACTCCGACAGCTGCTTCATGGGACCGCCGTCGGATGAGATGGACAATATGGCATGATTCTACGTTGAAATGTAGACATAAATAGCGTTGTAGTTGCCATCGATTTGCTCTCATCATCAGCACGACAAGAATCAGAGCATAGCAATCAGACAAACAACCGACTCAAACTCAATCTTAATTACCAATCTTCAATTTTCACAAGATGCACTCCACCAAGGTCACCTACCCCGAGCCTATGCAGCTCACGGGCATCCTCGATCAATACGAGTCCTTCCAGGTTACACCCTGCATTGGTACTGAGTTCCCCAAGGCGAACTTGGCTGAATGGCTCTCCTCGCCCAATGCCGATGCTCTGTTGCGCGACCTGGCCATCACCAGTAAGTACCGTCATATCTCGCAGCAAAACGATTGGAGATACTAACCAATCATTGTAGTCGCGCAACGAGGCGTCGTCTTCTTCCGTGCACAGACTGACCTGGACGGAGAACTCCAGAAGGAACTCACCCATCGTTTGGGTGTGCAGTCCGGCAAGCCAGCAGGCCACCGTCTGTCCAAGCACCCTCTCCACCTCATCCGCAAGGATGACCCTGAAATGGGTATCCTTGACCCAGGCCGCCAGCAGAAGCTGCACGCCGTCGAGAACAGTCAGAAGCGCCAACGCGCCGTCCTGGAGTACCACAGCGATGGCTCCTATGAAGTCTGCCCCCCTGACTTTACCATGCTTCGCATGACCGAAATCCCCCCCACTGGTACGCTACCCACTATCCATCTATTGCACTTCATTCACTGACGAATCAAGGTGGCGACACCCTCTGGGCCTCTGGATATGAGCTCTACGACCGTCTCTCAACCCCCTACCAGAAGTTCTTCGAGTCTCTGACCGCCCAACACGAGGTTCCCTCCCTGCGCAAGCTGGCTGAAACCGAGCCCGGCATCTACGATGGCCCTCGTGGCGCGCCCGCCAACACCGACATGCAATTCAAGCAGTCTCACGTATGTAGCCTGTCCTCCAATTGAACCCCTGGGATTCTATCTAACTATCCATCTATCCATAGCCCATGGTCCGCACCCACCCCGTAACAGGCTGGAAGACCCTCTTCGCAGGTGGCCTCCACTGCCGCCGCATCAACGACGTCACCGACTTCGAGAGCGAGCAGCTCCTGAGCAAGATCATCTCCCTGGTCGGCGACAACCACGACCTGCAAGTCCGCTTCCGCTGGAACAACCCCGGCGACGTTGGTGAGTAAATGCTTCGACCCATGCTTAACACCCTGTCTGACGTCGATAGCCATCTGGGACAACCGCTGTGTCCTGCACTGTCCTACCCAGGACCACTACGGTCTCGGAGGCCGCATGGGATACCGCACCATGGGTATTGCCGAGCAGCCTTACTTCGACCCTAACAGCGTTTCTCGCCAGGAGGCTTTGGCTGCCGCTGCTAAGTGATTGCGCAACGCGAATATCTGATCTAGATTTGGTTGTGCACTTGTTTGGTTTGCCTCGCGGTGATTTAGAATGATTTGTTTGTTTTTGTTTATCGATTGGCCTGATGAATGTTGCGGTATGTTGATTTCATAGACTTTGCATAGAATGAGAACAAGTGCTTTTATGTTTTGAAGTTTTGAATATAGTTTTTTTTCCCGTATAGACAGTAGTACTTCTTTTGCACGTAGATCCGAGGAAGTCTGTGTACCCTTTGTTCATCTAGATCATTTCTTACTTAGGGCTCTCGCTACTAGCATTATACAGATTTGATTGAGAAAGGAGCAGAGCTATCCGATTTAAGCGAGGTAGCAGATATTCGTATGTATGATGGCCACATGGCGTTATCTTCGGAGTCTAATATGAGCACGAGAGGCTACTTCCCCGTCTTCGCGCAACGAGTGAGAGCCAAATTAGCAAACAACCGAAATGAAGTTCTACTTCGAAAAGATCAAACACCAACAATAATCCATGCAAGGGCTTGGCGATTGCTAAATATAAAGGGTGTTATGCTTGGTGTTCCAGCGTGGCATAGAAGTAGCAGTGTTTGACAGTGTGGAATAACGTCGTGCGTGGACATGCCTGAATGGACGAAATTGATCTCAATGAAGACGAGGAGGAGGCTATAAGATTTCGTAGACAGCGAAACTGATACGATCTACTCCCAAAGATGTGGATTAATTTAAGGAAACGAATAGTGCCAGGCCGAGTAGCTTGTCTTAGTAGCTAGACGACACACTTCCAGAGCATTGAGTAGGATATATATATCTCTTGGGGATGGTAGAAGAGGGCGGTAACCTATTTCCAATTTCTAATGGATGCAGAAAGAATATTAACAAATAAATCAGGAAGCAAAACAATCATGGCATAGTCTATAGAAAAACTGTATTTGCAAAAGATCATTCTAAACAGAAAGAAACACACAACACAAGCAGGTTATAGCCCCAACGCAGCCCTTCACCAGGAGCCTTTACCCCCTCATCATCTCTCGTGAACCTACTCTTAATCAAAGAGCCGTCTACATCTCCTCAAGAATGCCACTCCGTTTTCGCAGAACTGCCCCATACCGCCACAGGAGGACCGGAACAAGCCCGCCCATCACCAAAGCCCAAAGCGCTAGCAAGGAACTACCCCATCCATACCCAAGCGTTCTATAGATCAAGGGAGCCAGGATAGGCAAGACAAAGCCCAGCAGCGAGCGCAGGATCGTCAGGGCGCCCATCGCCGAGGCTGCGTACACCGCGTAGCAATCCAGTACATAGGCCTGAATACACTGGTAACTCATTATCAGACCAAGGGCGTAGATGCCGATTCCGATATTGGGGATGATCCAGTGGCTGTGTGTCTGGGCGGACCAGCCGTAGATTAGTAGGCCGGCAGGGACGAGAAGGGCGGCTGGGAGCATGAGGATTGTTCGAAGCTCTGGGGTTCCTTTTGCGGGATCTTTGGAGGTGTAGTAGATGTAGATCTGCGAGAGTTAGATATCTGGATGGACTAGAATGGGGACAGGATGGGGTACCCGGTCGTTGAGAGAGCCTGTGATTTGACTTCCGAGGATGAATCCGCCGGCGATGGAGATGTAGTTCAGTGCTGCGCGGGATGGGGTTTGGTTGTAGATGTCTGTCCAGACGGACTCGAATGTCGTGATGGATAGGTGGTTGAGGCCAAAGAGATAGCCCATGAAGAGGGATAGGACTTGTATGATGGGCTGTGTTCCGAGGAATGTAAAAGGTCGTCGAAGATCCTGTCTGAAAACATCTGCTAGACTCTTATGGTGCAGTTGTGGAGAGCCGTGCTGGTCACCTTTGCGGACTGCAGCAGCTTGTTTCCGCTGTATGAGGACTGGCCGGAAGGTCTCGCGAAGGATGCAAAGACCTAGCACCCATGTGACGAAGATGTAAAGTGAACACCACGCGAAGATTGCCCTCCATGACGTGTGGGACACGATGTATGCACCTGTGATGGGCGCGATGGCAGGACCCAGCAGGGGCCCCAGGGTGTAAAGGGAGATGGAAAGGCCTCGCTCTTCTGGAGCCCACAGGTCTCCGATGATCCCTGCGCCGATCTATTTGATTCATTAGCGATCGCCGTGTATGACTGGATGCTACCCACCGACAGCGGAGCGCTACCAACAGCTCCTGTGATGAACCGGAGAATGAGTAACTCGTAATCACTACGGGCGAACGCGCACAGGGCGTTGAAGACCAGGAACAGGCCATGGCCGGTATTCAACAACGAGATGCGCCCGTAGACTTCGGACAAGGGACCGACAACCAGGGGAGCGAAACTCCAGCCGAGAACATACACAGAAACGAAGGCTTGCAGCATTCCTGGGTCGGTAACATTCAAGTCGGTGGCTATCTGGGGCATGGCGGGCACGATGATTGCTGCGATGACCGGACTGATCAATCCATAGATCGAAATCACGGCAATACATAGCCAGCGGTATGACACTGTCCAATTGCGAGGCTCTTCCCACTCTTCCAAGTCTTTCAGGGAAGGGGAAGAGTCCTTGGAGCATTAGTTTTACAAACGACTCGACGCTGGGTGACAGACTTACATCGGACTGGGACAGCAGTCGTGTTCTCTCGTTTACTTCTTCAGCCATGACGCTCCGTGGTTTGGACACAGATTGTACAATTGTCTGTAGGCTTGTAAGAGAGGTTATTGAATAAATATTTACGCCCAAACTGCCATTAGCTGGGAATAGGGAGGTGGCCAAGAATTGTATGAAACGGCGTAATGTACTGCGACTAGAGACTACGACAGAACTATCTATATAATCTTGCCCAAGCATCCGGAGTAGAAGGACCGATGTGAAAAGCTGCTGTGTGTCGGACGCGATCCCCGAGAGAATGTCAGCGCTAGACCCGAGTACGAGCAGGCGAGGCACGGTAGAGATGCAGGTGGACCCTTCGGAGGACACTGGAAGATTTTCGAATCTAGCGCTCAATATTATCGACCATCCACAATTCTCCGAACAATCCAAAAATTCCCGAACATAGCTTATGGTTCGGGTTGAGGCACGTCAAGCAAGAAATGTTTGATTCAATTATCTGTCTACTGCAAGAACGCCGTCGCCGAATAAGTGGAAAGGAAACACACACAAAAAAAAAAAAAAAAAAAAA